>NW_027397064.1:48653286-48767439 GCF_003265705.2 Callorhinus ursinus
GAGAGAATCCCAAAGCAGGCTCCACACTGAGCCCTGAGCTTGATCTCGATCTCATGACCCTGAAATCATGCCCTGAGCCAAAACCAAGAGTCTGACCCGTGACTGAGCCACCCAGGTGCCCCCCATGGGTTATTTTTGCCTCCACACATAAATATACTCAAGATGCTCCCGTCCTGAAAACGATTAGATCCTGTCTATCCACTGCTGTATCTTTCCTTGTCTTGCTGTCTCTGTTCTTTTTTTCCCTTCCTGTCTCCATTTCTCTCTTTTTCTCCAGAGCTCCCCTCCCTGCCCTCCTCCTCCCTTCTCCTCCTACAACCTCTCCCTTTCATTCACTCATTAAGTACTGTTGAGGGTGGTGGTGCCTTCGTTGTGTCTAACAATGTGGTGAGTTCTGGAAAACAGGAATGTACTGGAAAGACTGGAATGTGCCCTTATGGGGCCTAATATTTGGCAAAGAAGACAAACGTGTGATAAGCAAGTAATGGAGTAGCCTCGCCTTCACTTCTTACCTCAAATCTATTGCAACTGGGTTTGATGCTCCAGCCCAGGCTGTCAATGACCTCTCAGTTCCAAAAGCAATGAACCCTTTTTGTTCTACTTAAACTTTTAATTTCTTATCAGAGCTTATCTCATTATTCTTCTGGAAACTTCTTTCTCATTTGCTTTGTGTCCCCAGTCTTCACTGGCTTTCTTATTCTTTCTTGTCCCGTAGGCCTTTATGGTAACTTTTCCTATGCTCATTAATGAAATGGGTGACATTTCATAGTGCTCAATGATTAGTCCTTTTATAATTTTTCTTCTCTGATTTCCTGAGGAAAACCTATTGCCATGCATTCTGTTGCAACCAATGCATTGGGAACTACATAATCAATCATATCTCTTTCCCAAGGATGAGTTCCATCTATTTAACTGCTTGGTAGCATCCTATCTCAAACGCAACAGGTTCTAAGTTGAACTTACTGTCTTTAAAACTGTGCTTCCTGTCTTATTTTAGAGAATCCCCATACAATCACCTAAACTAGGTGGTAATAAAGAAGAGCAGCAAGATTTTCAAGAACTGGCTTTTATATGTAAGATTCAGACTGAGATTTAAATGACAAGGAGGAGTCAATTACATAACTACCTGGGAGACAATGTATTCTAGGCACAGGAAGCAAAGGCCCAGAGGTAGAGAATGGTTCTGAGGTGTTCACAGGACAGAAAAAAGACCAGTGTGACTGGAGGGTAGTGTGAAAAAGGAAGGCTAGTATCAGATGAGCTTGGGAAATTGGCAGAGATTACATCAAAGTTGTAGGTCACCAAAAAGGTTTAATTTTATTCTACATAAAATAGGATGCCATTGAGGGATTCTTCAGCCAGAGAATCACATTTGATTATACTTTATAAAGATAACTTCTACCACTCAATAAATAACAAATTGTGAGAGAGTAAGAGTACAAACATGGTGTTCAGCTAGGAGGCTCTTCAGGAACACAGGCAAGAGATGCTGAATGTTGGAAGGAGTAGTACCAGGCGAGCTGGAAGGGGGAGAAGGCAGGATATATTTTGGAAGTAGCATCAATAAGACTTGCTGACAAATTAGGTAATAGAAGGTGAGGTGAAGAAAGGCATCAAAGATTACTCCTAGGTTTTTGGTATGAGCAGCTGTGGAGCCATTTTACCAAGATGCAAAGAACACGGGAGGAAGTGGAATTTTGAAGAGGGGGACGCAGATAGAAAGTTTTTTGATTATGTAAAGTATGAAATACCTTTAAGATCTCCAAAAGGAAATGTCAAGTAGGCAGTTGGATGAATGAATCTGGAACCTGGCGCAGAGATGTCAGAGCTGAGACCTAAATGTGGGAGCCTTTGACAAATAGATGGTATTTGAAGTCATGGGAATGAATATGATCATCCAACAAGTGAATGTAGGCGGAGCAGAGGACAGGAGGGCTGAGGATGGAGTCCTGGATTACGCTAATATTTAGAGGTCAGGTAGGACAGAAGCTGGCAGACTAGTTACAGTGAGGAAGCAGAGACCAGGAGAATGTAGCACCACTGAAGCCCAGAGAAGAGTTGGCTTCACTAGAGAGTCATCAGTGCTCCTGAGAGGTTAAGCAAATGGAGGGCAGAAAAGGAATGCTAGGTAGTTTGTCAATGACCTTGACAAGAGCAGTTTTGGATTAAAAGTAGTCCTGTCTTTGAAAGTGAGTTCTTCAAATTTTCCTAATATACTTTACTTGTATTATTCTTTAAGTTTACAAATGGTTGTATTAACACTGCTATGGTCCTTTATAATAGCTAATAACAGTCACTGTTAATGAAAGCTTCTTAGAATAGTGTGTGCAAAAGCACAGATATCTAGAAAATGGTCTGACCTTTTAGAAGCTGGGATTAGTTGAATATGGCTGGAGTTTATAGTATGTGGGGGAGAAAGAGTGAAAGTGAAGTTGGGACAGGTAGACAGGACAGATTAAAAACAGTAATGTTTTATAGTTTTGTAGTTTTTCGGAGTTTTGTCATTTTCCTCATATAGATCTTAACATATTTTGTTAGATTTATACCCAAGTATTTCATCTTTGGGGGTGTTAATATAAATGATATTATGCTTTATTTCAAAGTCCACTTGTTCATTGTTGGTATATAGAAAAGTGATTGACTTTTGAATAGTAACCTTGTATTCTGCAACCTTGTTATAATTTCTTCTATGAATTTTCTATAAGGAGGTTTGATTTGTTGATTCTTTAGGATTTTTCTACACAGATGGGTCATGTCATCTGCAAATGAAGGCAGTTTTATTTCTCCCTTCCCAGTCTGTATGCCTTAATTTCCTTTTCTCATTGCATTACCAAGACTTCCATTACAGTGTTGGAAAGCAGTGGTGAGAGGGGAAATCTTTGTCTTGCTCCTGATCTTAGTAGAAAAGCTTACAGTTTCTCACCATTAAGTATAATGTTATCCATAAGTTTTTTGTTTAATTTTTTAAAAATGAAGTTGAGGAGGTTTCCCTCTATTCCTAGCTTACCAAGGGTTTTTATCATGAATGGGTGATGGTTTGTTTAAAACGTTTTTTTCTGGGGTGCTGGGTGGCTCAGTCAGTTAAGCCTCCTACTCTTGATCTTGGCTCAGTTCATGACCTCAGGGTCCTGAGATTGAACCCTGTGTCTGGCTCTGCTCTGGATGGAATCTGTTTGAGATTCTCTCTCCCTCTTCCTCTGCCCTCAAACCCCTACCCCAGTGTACACATGTATGCTCTCTCTCTCAAATAAATAAAAAATCTTTAAAAAAAAGTTTTTTTCTGCATCTGTAGATAAGATCCTGTGATTTTTCTTTTTTCACCTATTGGTGTGATGGATCCCATTTACTTCTTTAACTTTTAATATTCACCCTTAATGTTATTTTTTGAATGTTGAACCTACCTGGGATAAATCACACTTAGTTATGGTATATAAATCTTTCTTATACGTTGTTGGATTTCATTTATTAATATTTTGTTGAGTATTTTTATATCTACATTCATGAGAAATACTGGTCTGTAATTTTCTTATGTCTTTGGTTTTATGGTATTATGGTAATGCTGGCCTCATAGAATGGGTTAGAAAGCATTTTCTCTGCTTCTATCTTCTGAAAGAGATTGTAGAGAATTGGCATAATTTTTTCCTTACATGTTTAGCAGAATTCACCAGTGAACCTCTCTGGGACTGGTGCTTTCTCTTTTGTAAGGTTATCAATTATTTCTTGAAAAGATACAGGCAGTCAGCTTGTTTATTTCCTCTTGTGTGAGTTTTGGTGGATTGTGTCTTTCAAGGAATGGTCGGTCCACTTCTAGGCTAACAAATTTGGGGGCATAGAGTTGATAGCATTCTTTTATTATCCTTTTAATCTCCATAGGATCTATAGTGATGTCCCCTCTTTTATTTCTGATATTAATTTGTGTTTTCTTTTTATCTTAGCCAGGCCTAGAAGTTTATCAACTTTATTAGTTTTTTAAAAAATGGCTTTTGGGTTTTTAAATTTTCTTTAGTTCCTGTGTTCAATGATTTCTGCTTGAATTATTTCTTCTGCTTACTTTGGAATTAATTTTCTCTTCTTTCTGTAGTTTTCTAAGGCAGAAGCTTAGATGATTGATTTTTAGATCTTCTTTTCTAATGTATACATTCAATGCTATAAAGTTCCAAGTATGGCTTTTGCTGCATCACACACATCTTATTAAGTTGGGTTTGCATTTTCATTTAGTTCAAAATATTTAAAAATTTCTCTTGAGATTCCTTCTTCCACCCATGTGTTGTTTAGAAGTGTGTTGTTTAATTTTCATATATTTCAGGATTTTTTGGTTATCTTTGTTATTGATTTCTAGTTTAATTCCACTGTGGTATGAGAGTAGACATTGTGTGATTTCTATTGTTTTACATTTGTTACGGTATGTATTATGGCCTACAGTATGTTCTATCTTGGTGAATATTCCATGTCAACTTGAAGAATGTGTATTCTGCTATTTGATGAAATAGTCTATAAGTGTTTATTATCTTCAGTTGATTGATGTTGCGTTCAGCTATTTTTTTTCTCCCTGCTGGATATGTCCCTTTCCAATAGGGAGGTATTAAAGTCTCCAACTATAATAAACTCACCTTGCAGTTCTATCAGTTTTTGCCACATGTATTTTGATGCTTTGTTGTTAGGCACATACGTGTGAAAAATTATTACATTTTCTTAGAGAACTGACCTCTTTGTCATTATGTAATGCCCCTCTTTATCCCTGGTAACTTTCCTTGCTCTGAAGTCTGCTCTGTCTGAAATTAATATAGCTATGCCTGCTTTCTTTTGGTGTTAGCATGGTATATTTTTCTTTATCCCTTTACTTTTAATATATAAGGAACTTTATCTTTAAAGTGCCTTTCTTGTGTGCTTGGCTGGCTGTCAGTAGAGCATGAGACTCTTGATCTCAAGGTTGTAAGTTTGAGCCCCATGTTGGGTGAAGAGATTACTTAAAAATAAAATCTTTGAAGTGGGTTTCTTGTAAGTCAAATCACTATGCTGTACATATTAAATTTCTATAGTGCAATATAGCAATTATATTCCAATAAAACAAAGAAAAAAAACCCCTAAAGATAACAAGTGTTGAGGATAAGGAGAAAAGGGAACCCTTGTACAGTGTTGGTCAGAATGTAAATTCTGGAGTGCCTGGGTAGCTCAGTGGGTTAAGCAGTTGACTCTTGAATTTGGCTGAGGACATGATCTTGGGGTTATGGGGTCAAGCCCTGAGTTAGGCTCCACACACAGCGTGGAGTCTGCTTGTCCCTCTCCCTCTGCTCCTCCTCCCCCCAACCCCCATCATGCACTTGCTCTCAGATAAATAAATAAATAGAATGTAAATGGGTACAGCCACTATGGGAAAACTGTGTGGAGGTTTCCACAAAAATTAAAAATAAAACTACCTTATGACCCAGCAGTCCCATATATAGGTATATATCCAAAGGAACAAAAATCACTACCTCAAAGAGGGGGGTAAATGGTAAAGTGAATTTCTTGTAGACAACCTATAGAATATTTAATTATTGCTATAACTTTGTCTTTAACAAATTTAAGTCTTATATGGTATTAAAGCATGTAGTAGGTACTTAATAAGTATTTGAGTTAATGATATGTAATTGTCATTGACATTTTTGAATGTCATTTTTAATGAGTGTATTACTGAATGAGAATTATTAATGAATGACAAATGTCATTTAAAAATACTGTTTTTTTGTTGCTAACTAAAAAAAATTAGTATTGTGGTTTATGTTAATAAAAATGAATCCTTACATGAAATACATGTCAAAATATAGTTGATTCATTATTTGTGGATTCATATTTATGAATTTGCCTACTCACTAAAATGTATTTAGAACCCTAACATCAATACTCATGTTGGTTCCATGGTCATTCCCAGACATGTGCAGAGCAGCATAAAATTTGAGTGGCCTGATGCACACATTTACAGCTTTGGTTGAGCAATGTGGCTCTCTGCCTTCTACTCTTAGTTCTCATACCATAAAGAAGTGTTCTTATGGTCTATTTAGTGCCATGTTTTTCACATTGGGTGCTTTGTTATTTTGCTATTTTTTAAAAAATGGCCTCCAAACATAGTGTTAAAGTGCTGTCTAGTGTTTCTAAGTACAAGGAGGCTGTCATGTACCTTATAGAGAAAACACTCATAAAGTAAGGCTATATATTCACCAGTTGTCAAAAATGTGACCAGAGTCTTACAGGAACCTAATTCTATATTCCCCTAGAAACAGTGGTTCAGTATTTGCTAATACAATGTTTGTGATGAATTTGTAGAAAAAAGAAAAAACTACACAGAAAAGTGAGAATTGACTGTATTAACTGAGGTGACTAGGGGTTGCTTAAAATAATTCAGGAAGTGCAGGAAACTGTGTTGGGGCATAGACGAAACACACAGGCAATGGGCACATGAGGGCTCATTAGACTATTTTCTCTCTTTTGGTATATGTTTGGCATTTTCAATGATAAAAAGTTATCTTTAAATCCTATTATAAGTATTTGAAGGCTTGAATTACAAATATTTTCATGAACATTTGATGCTTCTGATCAATTTCAGTGCTTGACTCAAAATTTTCATAATTCTTTTAACCTTCTGTTTCCTCCAGCTCTACCCCTTTCTACTGTCGTAAGAGAAAATGAAAGGAAGTTAGAATACAATCTGAGGGCTTTGAAAATAGTTTAATTAAATTGCACAGACCCAGAACAATTATGTCTTGTGGGGTTCTGTCTGGCTCTCTAGAATAGCCGACACATTAAACAAGTAAGGTGCTGCCAGGGCTTTTATTTACATAGCTCTCTCGCCTACCTCAAGGACTCCGTGACATCCTGTGCTCTTTTGCTTTTCTGAGAATAAAGATTCTCTAAGGGAACCCTCCTAGCAAGCATTAACCCTTACACACTGGGTCCAGCAGTGATTGACTGAGAGAGTTTGTTTCCCTTAAACTACAGAACATTTTCTTCTTAGTTTCGTGTTGACCTTGACCCTAAAGACAATCTCTGGACCGCCCTTGATAGATGAAGAATTTATAAACTGACCTGTGAGGTTGGCTCACAGAGAGGGAGGGATAGGCCACAAGGTCTGTTTGTTTGTCTTAATAATTAAAAAAAAAAAAAAAAAAAAAAACACAAAACACCCAGAACTGAGAGAAACAGGAGAGAAATACAGGGCGGTGGGGAAAAACATAATTGTACCTTGTGCTTTCCTAATGTTTCTTGCCTGTGGGGCTCAAAATACTCTCTAAACATTAACTCAAACATCAGTAGCTCCAAGGTACAGACAGGGCAAACATTATTACCTTCCTCTGAAAGACGAGGTTAGACAGGGCAGGGAATCGACAGAGCCAAGATTAGGACTCAGAATTGGAATGCTGTTCAGCAACCAGCTAAGTTAACTCCAGGACCCCTACTCTCCCTTCACTGGGTGGGTCTTCGTTCCTCTCCTTAGTTATAATTCCACCCCTCACCACAGGCCTCTTGTGATCTCCATTCTCTTCTCAGTGAGGCCTTCCCCAACCACCCTATGGAAGTAGTATTCCTCCATCCCTCATGGCCTCCTCACTCTCTCTCCTTCTCTAGCTTTATGATTTCTTTTTGCCCTTATCATCTGGCACCTTGTTTATTCCTGGTTTCCCTTCATCAGTATGCTCCATAAGGGAATATGCACTGGTCTACCTCCAATGCCTGCTGACCCCAAAGTAGGGGCTGAGTAAATATTTATTAACTCCCTTTTAGTAAAACCTGCTTTTAGTTAAAATCCAATAGTTATCTCAAGGTGCTTGAGATGGCTTAATATAAGACATCTTCTGGGGGGTTGCTTTCATTGTAATCGGAGAAAGCTTGCTGTGAGTTAGCCAAAGGAACGAGCTCTAATTTGTAGCAACTAATAGTTTCAAGAAAGTATTTTTGCACGGAAAGGGATCCTTTTGATGATTTCTGAGCTAAGCCCAAGGCTCGCCTTCCCAAGAGCTATCATCAGAGACAGAGTGAGAGAAAAAAAGTGGATGAGAAATATACTTTGCATACTGTACATCAGTAGTGCTGAGAAATCAGAGGGAGGCTGCTTTTAGAGCCCAGACCCTCAATCATGGATAAAGCAGAGAAATCCCTTTCCTACTGGCCTGTCTACTGATGAAGAGTTTTATGTAGTTTCCTAGTGCCAGTCTTTGAACAGTTAGGTGATATAAAGGGTGAGCCTTTTCTTACAGAAACTCATCAGGACAAATTGTAATTAGGAGCAAATCAGAACATGCATACTTCTAGTAGCTTCTGAAAGGTGCAAGTACCAGGGTAAAGTCTATTTAGATGATAATCCATATTATGGTTGTTGTGTAAGTTTACTATTTATTTTTATTTTTAAAGAGTGTGTGCACATACATGTGCGAGTGGCAGTGGGGAGGGGCAGAGGGAGAGGTAGAGAGAGAGAATCTTAAGCAGGCTCCACACCCAGTGCAGAGCCCAACACGGGGCTGTATATCATGAGCCTGAGATCACGACCTGAGCTGAAATCAAGAGGTGGATGCTTAGGGCGCCTGGGTGGCTCTGTCAGTTAAGCGTCTGCCTTCGGCTCAGGTCATGATCCCAGGATCGGATCCCCAGTCGGGCTCCCTGCTCAGCAGGGCATCTGCTTCTTCCCCTGCCCTTCCCCCCTGCTTGTGCTCTCGCTCTCAAAAATAAATAAATAAAATCTTTGGAAAAGAAAAAAGAGTCGGATGCTTAACCAGTTGAGCCACCCAGATATTCCTGTGTAAGTTTATTTTTATAAAAGTTAATATTTTCAGGGCGCCTGGGTGGCTCAGTTGGTTAAGCGACTGCCTTCGGCTCAGGTCATGATCCTGGAGTCCCGGGATCGAGTCCCGCATCGGGCTCCCTGCTCAGTAGGGAGTCTGCTTCTCCCTCCGACCCTCTTCCTTCTCGTGCTTTCTATCTCTCATTCTCTCTCTCTCTCAAATAAATAAATAAAATCTTTAAAAAAAAAGTTAATATTTTCACATTGATAACTTCTAGTTGATTCTTAATTGCTGCATATATTTTGGCATTTTTTTTGTGTTCTTTTGCTTTTGTTTACACCCAGCTTTGTCCAAGGAAGCATTTAAGAAAGCTTACATAAAATAAAAATTAAAAATTGGTGAAAGGAAGTCGATATGAAGGAAAAGTGACTAGGACAGGTGAGACAAGAATAACAATGCCTAAATACTGCCCACGGGCTGAATGGGAGGAACTTTTCTGAGCACTTTGCATATGTGAATTCACTTAATCCTGACAACAACCCCACAAGATTGGTACTATTATTCTCTCCATTTTACAGATGAAGTAACCGAGGCACTGAAAAGTGATGGAGACTATAAGTAATAAGTGGTAGAGCTCTGGAGCTCAAACTTGGGCATTCTGGCTCCATAATGCTTTACTGATTTAACAATGAAGCTGCAAATAGGATAATGCACAAAGTAGAAATTGTAAGATCCTGCAGTCCTGCTAGAGACCGACCACAAATTTACCTCTAAGATTTTTGGCAGACAAAATCGAGAAGGAAAAACGATCAGTTACATGATTCACAGTGTTCAGGAGATAAAAACAAGCTAGTTGCTCAAGAGCAGCATAATTATTTCTGGATGGGAGACTAGGAAGAAAATTCTCTTATAAATTCTCACAAAGAAGTCACTATGTAATGAAGTGGACACTATTCTCCAGTAAAGCTGTCAGATTTTCATAGGGCTGCTTCTTACAACATCCTTCACTGTGTCATAATGTATAACTAATGTCAAAGCCAAATTCAGTAAAAAGCAATTCTACAGGGGTGTGGATTTCAGAAGATGTGGTCAGGTTTGTGGATCTCTGCTGGCCTGGCTTAATTTAGGAAAACATTTTAGGCTATTTAGGGGGAAGAATGGACTGTAGATTCCATAGGCCACTGTCCATAATCATTATGTCTCTCAATTGAGCTTTTGTAAAATTTTGAGTGGTAGTGAGTCTGAGGTTATTTCCTGACCAGCACCTGGAGTGCAGCTCTTCTATGCTGCTGGTTAGTATGGAGCTGTGGCAGCCAACTCAATCAGGCGAGGAAATGCAAGGATGGGGTTTGAATAAAGGGCCACCCAGTTTGCACAGGACCACATTCAAAGGCATGGAATCTGGGGCCGTGACCACCCCCAAAATACATAGAGCCAAAGTGACTTTGTGGAAATCCAAAAGTTCCTCCTAGAGAATTTTGACCTAGAATTCTTAAAAATGTTTTTTTAATTCAAGAATAATTGACATAAATATTGGATTAGTTTTGGGTGTACAACCTAGTGATTTGATGCTTATATACATTATGCAATGGTCACCACAGTAAATCTAGTTACCATTTGTCATCACATTACAATAATTGTTATATTATTGACTGTATTGCTGACTATATTTCCTTGCTGTATATTATACCCCCAAGTCTTACTTATTTCATAACTGGAAGATTACATCTCCTAATCGTCTTCACTTATTTTCTCCATTCCCCCCCCTCCTCCTCTGGCAACCATCACTTTGTTCTCTGTATCTATGAGTCTGTTTGTTTTGTCTTTTTTTGTTTTTCAGACTCCACATGTAAGTGAAATCGTATGGTATTTGTCTTCCTCTATCTGACTTAACTCACTTAGCATAATACCCTCTAGGTCCATCCATGTTGTCAAAATGACAAATCTCACTCTCTTTTATGGCCGAGTAATAGTCTATTGTATGTATACACCACATCTTCTTTATCAATTCATCTGTTGGTGGGCATTTAGGTTGCTTCCATATCTTGGCTATTGTCAATAATGTTACAACGAACATGGGGGTGCATATACATTTTTGAATTAGTGTTTCCATTTTCTTTGGATAAATACCTAGAAGTAGAATCGCTGGGTCGTATGGCAGTTCTATTTTCCATTTTTAGAGGAACCTCCACACTGTTTTCCACAGTGGCTGCACCAGTTTACATTCCCACCAACAGTGCATGAGGGTTTCCTATTCTCCACGTCCTTGTCAACACTTATTTCTTGTCTTTTTGATACTAATCATTCTGACAGGTATGAGGTGATAACTCATTGTGGTTTTGATTTGCATTCCCCTGATGATTAGTGATGTTGAACACCTTTTCATGTGTCTATTGGCCATCTGTACATCTTTGAAAAAATGTCTGTTGAGGTACTCTGCCATTTTTTAAAGTTAAAATTTTTTTCAATGCTGAGTTTTAGGAGTTCTTTATATATTTTGGATGTTAACCCTTCATCAGATATATCATTTGCAGGGGCGCCTGGGTGGCTCAGTCATTAAGTGTCTGCCTTCGGCTCAGGTGATGATCCCAGGGTCCTGGGATCGAGCCCCGCATCGAGCTCCCTGCTCCACGGTAAGCCTGCTTCTCCCTCTCCCACTCCCCCTGCTTGTGTTCCCTCTCTCTCTGTGTCTTTCTCTATCAAATAAATAAATAAAATCTTAAAAAAAAAAAAGATCTCATTTGCAAATATCTTTTCCCATTCAGTAAGTTGCCCTTTGACTTTTTTAAAAAAGATTTAATTTTAGAGAGCGAGAGAGAGAGAGCGTGTGTGCATGTGAGTTGGGTGGGAGGGGCAGAGGAAGAGGGAGAGAGAATCCTCAAGCAGACTCCCAGCTGAGTATGGAGTCTGACACGGGGCTTGATCCCCGGACCCTGAGATCATGACCTAAGCTGAAATCAAGAGTTACGGCCCAAGTGACTGAGCCACTCAGGGCCTCAGGTTGCCTTTTGATTTTTTTTTTTTTTAAGATTTTATTTATTTATTTGACAGAGACACAGAGAGAGAGGGAACACAAGCAGTGGGAGTGGGAGAGGGAGAAGCAGGCTTCCTGCTGAGCAGGGAGCCCGATGCGGGACTCGATCCAGGGACTCCAGGATCATGACCTGAGCTGAAGGCAGTCGCTTAACCAACTAAGCCACCCAGGCACCCTGTCTTTAATCCATTTTGAGTTTATTTTTGTGTATGGTGTAAAAAAGTGGTCCAGTTTCATTCTTTTGCATATTGCTGTCCAGCTTTTTCAACACCATGTATTAAAGAGTCTGTCTTTTACCCATTGTATATTCTTGCCTCTTTTGTTGTAGATTAATTGACCATACACACATGGGTTTATTTCTGGGTTCTCTATTTTTTTTCCATTGATTTATGTGTCTGTTTTTGAGCCAGTACCATACTGGTTTTATTACAGTAGCTTTGTAGTATAGTTTGAAATCTGGGAGCATGATAGCTTTGTTCTTTCTCAAAATTGCTTTGGCTCTTCAGGGTCTTTTGTGGTTCCATACAAATTTTAGGATTATTTGTTCTACTATTGTGAAATATGCCATTGGTATTTTGTTAGGGATTGCAATGAATTTGTAGATTGCTATGGGTAGTATAGACAGGTTAACAATATTAATTCTAGTATATGACAAGGTGTTCCATTTATTTGTGTCTTTTCATCAGTCTCACATAGTTTCCTGAGTACAGGTCTTTCACTTTCTTCGTTAAATTTATTCTAGGTATATTTACTCTTTTTGATGCAATTGTAAATGGGATTATTTTCTGAATTTCTCTTGATAGTTTGTTATTAGTATCTAGAAATCTGTTCTATACATTGATTTTATATCCTGCAACTTTTACAACAATTTTACTGAATTCACCTATTCTAATAGTTTTGGGTGGAGGCTTTAGAGTTTCTTATATATAGTATGTTATCTGTGAATGGTGACACTTTTACTTCTTTTCCAATTTGGATGCTTTTTATTGCTATTTCTTGCTTAATTGATATGTCTAGGACTTAAGGTACTATGTTCAGTAAAAATGGTAAGAATGGGCATCCTTGTCTTATTCCTGATCTTAGAGGAAAAGCTTTCAGCTTTTCACTGTTGAGTATGTTACCTATGGGTTTGTCACTCATGGCCTTTACTATGGTGAGGTACATTCTATACTCATTTTGTTGAGAGTTTATCATGAATGGATGTTGTACTTTGTCAAATGCTTTTTCTACATCTACTGAGATGATCATGTAATTTATATCTTTGTTTTATTAATGTGGTGTATCACATTGATTGAATTCCACATATTAAACCATCCTTTTATCCCTGGAATAAATCCCATTTGATCATGGTTTATGATTTTTTTTTAATGTATTGTTGAGGATTTTTACATCTATGTTAATTAAGTATACTGGACTCTAATTTCCTTTTCTTGTTGGGTTTTTGTCTAGTTTAGGTATCAGGGTAATTCTGGCCTCATAGAATGAATTCAGAAGCATTTGTTCTTCATGAATATTGTGAAGTAGTTTGATACGGGTAGGTATTAACTATTCTTTAAACGTTTGGTAGAACTGGCCTGTGAAGCCATTTGGTGCTGGAGCCATCTGGTCCTGGACTTCTGTTTCTTGGGAATATTTTGATTACTGATTCAATTTCGTTACTAGTGATTGGTCTCTTTACTTTTTCTATTTCTACCAGATTCATTCTTGGAAGATTGTATGTTTCTAGTAATTTATCAATTTCTTCAAGATTTTTCAATTTTTTTGGCATGTAACTGTAGTAGTCTTTTATGATCCTTTGTATTTCTGTGGTTTCATTTGTAACTTCCCCTCCTCAATAGCTGAGTTTATTTATTTGGGGACTTTTTTTTCCCTTGGTAGTCTTGCTAAAGATTTATCAATTTTATCTTTTGAAAGATTTAGCTTTAATTTCATTGATCTCTATTTCATTTATTTCTACTCTGATCTTTATTATTTTCTTATACTAACTTTGCACTTTGTTTTCTTTTCCTATTTCCTTCAGGTGTAAGTTTAGATTGAGATTTTTCTTCCCTTTTGAGGTGGGCCTCTATAGCTAGAAACTTCCCTCTTAGAACTGCTTTTACTGCATCCCATAGATTTTGGAGGATTGTGTCTTCATTTTCGTTTGTCTCAAGGTACTTTATTTGTTTCTTCTTTGATTTCTTCATTGACCCAATCGTTGTTCAGTAACATGTTGTTTAGTCTGCATGTGTTCATCTTTTTATTTTCCAGCTTTCTTTTTATAAACTGATTTCTAGTTTCCTACTGTTATGGTCAGAAAAGATGCTTGATATGATTTCAATCTTATTAAATTAGTTAATACTTGTTTTGTGCCCTAACATGTGATTTGTCCTGGAGAATGTTTCATGTGCACTTGAGAAGAATGTGTATTCTGCTGTTTTCATATAGAATGTTCTCTATATATCTTTTAAGTCCATTCGTTTAATGTGTCATTAAGGCCAATGCTTTCTTATTCATTTTCTGCCTGGATAATTTATCCATTGATGTAAGTGGGGTGTTAAAGTCCCCTGTTATTGTATTACTATCAATTTCTCCCTTTGCATCTGTTAATATTTGCTTTATATATTTAGGTGCTCCTATGTTGGGTACATAAATATTAATAAGTTTTATCTTCTTGCTGGACTGATCCTTTTATCATTATGTAATTTTCTTCTTGGTATCTTGTTATAGTCTTTGTTTTAAAGTCTATTTTGTATGATATAAGCATTACTACCCCAGTTTTCTTTTTGATTCTATTTTTATGGAATATCTTTTTCCATCCCTCCACTTTCAGTCTAGGTGTATCTTTAGATAAAAGGAGAGTCTCTTGCAGGCAATATAGATGGACCTTTTTAAAAAAAAAAAAAGATTTATTTGAGAATGTGTGTGTGGAAGTGGGGGAGGGGCAGAGGGAGAGAAACATCAAGCAGACTACCCACTGAGCATGGAGCCCAACATATATCTCATTCCCACAACCCATGAGATCGCGATCTGAGCCAAAATCAAGAGTCAGATGCTCAACTGACTGAGCCACCCAGGCGTCCCATCGTCCACTTTTTAAAATCCATCTCAGCCATTCTCTATATTTTCTTTCGAGAATTTTGTCCGTATACATTTAAGTAATTATTGATAGATATGTATTTATTGTCATTTTGTTAACTGTGTCCTAACTTTGGTAGTTTTTCTCTTTTCTTTTGCTCTCTTCCCTTGTAATTTGATGACTTTCTTTAGTGTTATGTTGGATTCTTTTGTGTGTGTGTGTGTGTGTGTGTGTGTGTGTGTGTATCTACTACAGGTTTTTGGTTATGGTTACTGTGAAGTTCATATATAATAGCTTTTATATATAAAAGTGTATTTTAAGTTGGTGGCTATCTAGTTTGGAAGCATTTTAAAAGCACTTTTTTTTAACCCTCATACTACCCTTATAAGGGTTATCCATTACTTTTTCAGTATGTTTGCCTTTACTAATGAGAGTTTTTTTCTTTCATATATTTTCTTATTTTTAGTTGTGATATTTTCTTTCCATTTGAAGAAGTCCCTTTAATATTTTTTGTAAGGCTGGTGATAAACTCGTTTAGCTTTTGTTTGTCTGAGAAACTCTTTATCTCTCCTTTAATTCTTAATAATAACCTCACCAGGTATTATATTCTTAGTTGTAAGTTTTTCCTTTCAGCGCTTTAAATATATCATGTCACTCTCTTCTGGTCTGCAAAACTTCTCCTGAAAAATCACCTTATAGTCATATGGGGGAATCCCTTATATGTAACAAATTGCTTTGCTCTTCTTGCAGCTTTCAAAATTCTCTATCTCTAATTTTTGACATTTAAATTATAATGTGTCTTGGTTTGGATCTCTCTGGGTGCATCTTGTTTTGGACTTGCTGTGCTTCTTAGAGCTGGAAAATTTTTTTCTTCCCCAGATTAGGGAAGTTTTCAGCTATTATTTCTTGAAACAAATTTTCTGCCCCTTTCTCTCACTTCTCTTTCTGAGATCCTTATAATGTTAACATAAGTATGCTTGATGTTGTCCCAGAGGTCCCTTATATTAATGTTATTTTAAAAATTCTTTTTTCTTTTGGCTGTTCTGTTTAGGTGATTTCCATTACCCTGTTTCCCAGATTGCTAATCCATTCTTCTGTATTATTTAATTCATTGTGTATTCCCTCCAGTGTATTTTTCATTCCTGTTGCTATATTCTTCAGCTCTTGCTGGTACCTTGTTACATTTTCCATCTCTTTGTTAAAGTTCTTTTTCATCCATTCTTCTCCTGAGTTCAGTAAACCTCTTTATGACCATTTCTTTGAACTGCTACCTCTACCCTCCTGTTGTGGCTGGGAGTGAGTGCTGGGGCATGGTGGTGGGTTGGGCTGGCCCCAGCCTGGCTGGCTGCAGGCCCAGCCAGGACTCTTGTGGCATCCTGGTGGGTGGCGTTATTGTCCTGCTGGCTGTGAGGGCCAGCCAAGGCACAGCGTTATGTGGACCTTTTAGCAGAGCAGACCCCATAGTGTTAGCCTAAGAGGAGGATTCTAAAATGGTGTTCTTCAGTGCTGGGATCAGGCAGAATGAGAAACAAAAATGGCTGCCACCAGGGTCTCAGTCCCATGGAGGAGCCCAGCTGCCTCCTTCTCCAGCCAGCATTCAAGATTAGTGAGTTTCCTTCATCTATGGTCTATGAGCTTTTCAACCTGGTGTTTTTGCACTGGTTTCTGGCTTATGCACATCCTTTAAGAGTGGGTTTTCCTTTTCCTACAATTCTATAGTTTTCCTGTAACCCTGTTAGTTTTCAAAGCCAGGTGTTTTGGGGCTCATTTCCCCTGTAAGGATCTAATGGTTGGAATGCCTGGCATAGAGCTCAAATCTCTTGCTCCACAGGAAAATGTCCTTTCCTGACTGTGGAATGCTGCATGTAGGGTGTGACTTTTTCCTTAGTAAGACTACATCTGTGCCTCTTCTATCTTGGTGCTGTCCCTTGTAGAAGCTCTGCTCTTTGAGTTTCTAGGTCCCCTTCAGAGGGAACTATTCCATATGTAGTTGTAAATTTGTTGTGTCTGTTGGAGGTGGTGAGCTCAGGATCTTCCCATGACACCACCCTGAATGGGAATCCCTCAATCTGGAATTCTTAAAGCAGATGCAATCAAATATTTGACATAGTGATAAAAAATCTCAACAAAGGACTCTTAAAAAATTAAAATTAATAAGACCAGCTTTCTTAAGCCATTGTGGAACTTCCTGAAACCACTCTGCTCATTGCCAGGACCTCAATGTATAGCTAAACTCCTGGAGAGAAGGCAGGCAAACAACCCCGAGGCAGACAGCATGGAAACAGTGACTGGAAAATGTCTGGAATACATGGGGGAGGAGGGGAGCAGCAAGCAAGGAGACCCCTCTCCAGGGACAAAGGAGTGGCTGGTGCCATTTCCCTCCCTTGCCCGTCAGCATAAACACACAGCCACCTACCTGTAGTAAACAGCACAGCACCAACACTAGCTGCCCAACCTGCTTACACCAGGTTCCAACCGTTGTGCTCTGTCACTACTGTCCTTCCTGGTCAAGTTTGCCTCAGTCCCAGCATGCAGGGCCCCTTTCCCAGAACACCAGTGGAAGCTTCTGCCCACACCACATCTCCTGACCAGAGAGTTCTGCAAGGCTTCAGTTCTAGGGGAAGTAGTATCATGTCTCATTTAACAAGCAGACCAGAGCATACCTAGTTAAAACTTGCCACAGTCTGGCCAAGGACCAAACACTGCCAGTGCAGGCAAGGAGAGTCTCTGCAGATGACTGGCCTGAGGGATAGAGCAGCCAGAACACAACAGCAGAGTACACACAGCACACACCAGAGACACTCTCTGAAGTGCTTGGCCCTGGACACTACCTGACCTCTTCTTCATAAAGCCATTATCTCAGGGGCAGGAAACATAACAGGCTTTTCTAACTCAGAGAAGACAGAGACTTTGATGAAATGCCAAGGTGGAAGAATTAATCCCAAATGAAACAAAAAGATAAATTCACTGTTACAGATCTAAGCAAAACAGATATAAGTAACATACCTGATGGAGAATTTAAAGCAACAATCATAAGGATACTCACTGGGCTTGAGAAGAGAATGGAAGACTTCAAGGAGGTCCTTAATGCAGAGATAAAAGAGTTAAAAAAATCAGAAATCAAAAATCCAATAACAGATTCAAAACAGACTGGATTCAATGAACACAAGGATGGAAGAAGCAGAAGAACAAATAAATGATACAGAAGATAAAATAATGGAAAATAATGAAGCTGAACAAAAGAGAATGAAGAATTATGGAACATGAGAATAGACTTAGGGAACTCAGGGACTCCATCAAATGTAATAACATTTATATTATAGGAGTCCCAGAAGAAGAGAGAGGAAAGGGGACAGAAAACTTACTTGAGGCAATACTGCCGAAAACTTTTCTAATCTGGGGAAAGAAACAGACCTCCAGATCTAGGAGGCACAGAGAACTCCCATGAAAATCAACAAAAGCAGGCTAACACCCAGACATAAAATTAAATTTGCTAACTATAACAATAAAGAAAAAATCCCAAAAGTAGCAAGACAAAAGATGTCCCTAATTTACAAGGGAATACCCATAAGGCTAGCTGTGGATCTCTCCCAGAAACTTGGCAAGCCAAAGGGGGTGGCATGATACATTCAATGTGCTGAATGGGAAAAGTCTGCAGCCAAGAATACTCTATCAAGCAAGGCTATCATTCAGAAAAGGAGTGACAAAGAGTTTCCTCAGACAAACAAAAACTAAAGGAATTTGTGACCACTAAACCAGCCCTGCAAGAAATATTAAAGGGGGCGGTGTCTTTGAGTGGAAAAGAAGGTCAAAAAGTGACAAAGACAAGAAAGGAACAGAGAAAAATCTCCAGAAACAATGACAAAACAAGTAATAAAATGGCACTGAATACATATCTATGAATAAATACTCTGAATGTAAATGGATTAAATGCTCTACCCAAAAGACATAAGGTATCAGAATGGATAATAAAAACAAGACCCATCTATGTGCTGCCTACGAGAGACTCATGTTAGATCAAAAGACACTTCCAGATTGAGAGTGAGGGGAGAATCATTTACCATGCAAATGGACATCAAAAGAAAGCTGGAGTAGCCATACTTATATCAGACTAGATTTTTAAACCAAAGACTGTAACAAGAGATGGAGAAGGGCACCATACCTTAAAAAGGGGACTATCCAACAAGAAGATCTAACAATTGTAAATATTTATGCCCCTAACTTTTGGGAGCAGCTTTTGCTTATTATATAAACCAATTATATAAACCAATTAATAACAAATATAAAGGAACTCATTGATAACAAAAAAATAGGGGGCTTTAACACCCCACTTAAAGTGATGGACAGATCATCTCAGCAGAAAATCCAAAGGAAAAAATGGCTTTGGATGACACACTGGACCAGATGGACTTAACAGATACATTCAGAACATTTCATCCTAAGGCAGCAGAATATACATTCTTTTCAATTACACACACACTAGGTCACAAATCAGGCCTCAACAAGTACAAAAAGACTGAGATCATACCATGTATATTTTTCTGACCACAACACTATGAAAGTCAACCACAAGAAAAAATTTGGAAAGACCACAAATACATGGAGGTTAAATAACATGCTGCTAAAAAATGAATGGGTCAACCAGGAAATCAAAGAAAAAATAAAAAAATACATAGGAACAAGTGAAAATGAAAAACACAATGGTCCAAAACCTTTGAGATGCAGCAAAAGCAGTCTTAAGAGGGAAGTTTATAGCACTATAGGCCTACCTCAAAAAACAAGAAAAATCTCAAGAAAACAACCTAACCTTGTACCTAAACAAGCTAGAAAAAGAACAAACAAAGCCTAAAGCCAGAAGAAGGGAAATAATAAAGATTAAAGCAGAAATAAATGATATAGAAACAAACAAACAAACCCCAGTAGAACAGATCAATGAAAGCAGGAGCTAGTTCTTTGAAAAAGTTAATAAAATTGATAAACCCCTAGCCAGATTTACAAAAAGAAAAGAGAAAGGATCCAAATAAATCACAAATGAGAGAGAAAAAATAACAACTAACACTACAGAAATACAATTATAACAGAATATTATGAAAAGCTATATGCCAACAAATTGTACAACTTGGAAGAAATGGATAAATTCCTCAAAACATAAACTACCAAAACTGAAATAAGCAGAAATAGAAGACTTGAACAGACCAATAACCAGCAAAAGAATTGAATCAGTAATCAAAAATTTCCCAACAAACAAAAGTCCAGGGCCAGATGGCATCACAAGTGAATTCTAGCAAACATTTAAAGAAGAGTTAATACTCACTGTTCTCCAACTATTCCAAAAAATAGAAGTGGAAGGAAAATTTCCAAATTCATTCTATGAGGCCGGCATTACCCTGATACCAAAACCAGACATATACTCCACTAAAAAAGAGAACTACAGGTCAATATCTCTGATGAACATGGATGAAAAAAATCTCAATAAAATACTAGCAAATCAAATCCAACAGTACATTAAAAGAATCATTCACCATGATGCAGTGGGATTTATTCCTGGGCTGTAAGGGGGGTTCAATATTTGCAAAATCAATCAATGTGATATACAACATTAATAAAGGGTAAGAATCTTATCCTTTTTTGAAATAAAGATTTATTTGAGAGAGAGAGAGACAGACAGACAGACAGACAGAAATATGAGCAGGGGGTGGGGAGAGGGAGAAGCAGGCTCCCCACTGAGCAGTGAGCCCAATGCAGGCTCGATTCCAGGACCCTGGGATCATGACTTGAACTGAAGGCAGATGCTTTACCAGCTGAGCCACCCAGGTGCCCCCATATGATCCTTTCAATATTTGCAGAAAAAGTACTTGACAAAGTACAACATCCATTCATGATAAAAATCCTAAACAAAGTAGGGCTAGGGGGAACATATCTCAACGTCATAAAGGCCATATATGAAAAACGCACAGCTAATATCATCTTTGATGGGGAAAAACTGAGAGCTCTTCCTCTGCAGTCAGGAACAAGACAGGGATGTCCAATCTCACTGCTACTATTTAACACAGTACTGGAAGTCCTAGCCTCAGCGATCAAACAACAAAAAGAGATAAAAAGCATCCAAATCAGCAAGGAAGAAGTATCACTTTCACTATTCACAGATCACATGATACTCTGTGTTGAAAACCCAAAAGACCCCACCAAAAAATTGCTAGAACTGATACACAAATTCAGTGAAGTCACAGGATACAAAATCAATGTACAGAAATCTGTTGCATTTCTATAAATCAATAATGAAGCAACAGAAAGAAAAAGCAAAGAATTGATAACATTTACAGTTGTACCCAAAACCCTAAGATACCTAGGAATAAACCTAACCAAAGATGTCAAAGATCTGTACTCTGCTAACTATAAAACACTGATGAAAGAAATGACATAAGGAAATGGAAAAACACTCCACGCTTATGGATTAGAAGAACAAATATTGTTAAAATGTCTATGCTACCTAAAGCAATCTATGCATTTAATGCAATCCCTATCAAAATACCACCAGCATTTTTCAGAGCTAGAACAAACAATACTAAAATTTGGATGGAACCACAAAAGGCCCCCAAATAACCAAAGCAATCTTGAAAAAGAGAAGCAAACCTGGAGGCATCATGGTTCCAGACTTCAAGTTATACTACAAAGCTGTAGTCATCAAGACGGTATGGTACTGGCACAAAATCAGACACATAGATCAATGGAGCAGGATAGAAAACCCAGAAATGAAGCCACAACTATATGGTCAATTAATACTCAAGAAAGCAGGAAAGAATATGCAATGGGAAAAAGTCTTTTCAACAAATGGTGCTGGGAAAAATGGACAGCAACATGCAAAAGAAAGAAACTGGACCCTTTTATTGCACCATACACAAAAATAAATTAAAAATGGATGAAAGAACTAAATCCAAAACAGGAAACCATCAAAATCCTAGAGAACACAGCCAGTAACCTCTTTGACGTCAGCTGTAGCAGCTTCTTACTAGACATGTCTCTGGAGGCAAGGGAAACAAAAGCCAAAATGAACTATTGGGACTTCATCAAGATAAAAAGCTTCTGCATAGCAAAGGAAATAATCATCAAAAGTAAGACAACCTACAGAGCAGGAGAAGATCTTTGCAAATGACATCTATGATAAAGGGTTAGTATCCAAAATCTGTAAAGTACTTATCAAACTCAACTCCCAAAAAACCAAATAATCCGGTTAAAAAAATGGGCAGAAGATAGGAATAGACATTTTTCCAAAGGAGACATACAGATGGCTAACACACATGAAAAGATGCTCAACATCACTCATCATCAGGGAAATACAAATCAAAACTACAACAAGATATCACCTCACACCCATCAGAATGGCTAAAATTAACAAGTCAGGAAATGACAGATGTTGGTGGGGATGCAGAGAAAGGAGAACTCTTTTGCACTGTTGGTGGGAATGCAAACTGGTGCAGGCACTCTGGAAAACAGTATGGAGATTCCTCAAAAAGTTAAAAATAGAACTACCCTATGACCTAGAAATTGTACTACTAGGTATTTGCCCAAAGGATACAAAAATAGTAATTTGAAGGGATATGTGCACCCTGATGTTTATAGCAGCATTATCAACAATAACCAAATTGTGGAAAGAACCCAAATGCCCAACGATGGATGAATGGATAAAGAAGAAGTGGTATATATACATACAATGGACTATTATTCAGCCATAAAAAAGAATGAAATCTTGCCATTTACAATGACTTGGATGGAGCTGGAGAGTATTATGCTAAGCAAAATAAGTCAGTGAGAGTAAGACAAATACCATATGAGTTCTTATGTGGAATTCAAGAAACAAAACAAATGACCATGGTGGGGGGTGGGAAGAGAGGCAAACCAAGAAACAGACTTTTAACTATAGAGAACAAACTGATGGTTACCAGAGGGGAGGTGTGTGGGACTGGGCTAAATGGGTGATGGGGATGAAGGAGGGCCCTGGTTGTGAAGAGCGTCTGCTGGTGTATGGAAGTGTTGCATCACTAAATTGTACACCTGAAACTAGTATTACACTGTATGTTAACTGGAATTTAAATAAAAGCTTAACTAAAAAAATGTATAGCTAAACATAACAATCCAATAAGATAACAGGATTGCAAATCCAGAAATTTTCAATGCGTGAACCTTCTTCATATAGAAATTTAAAAAATTTATAAAATTAAATAAAAACAAGACCGAAGTAATAACTGTATAAGCATTTAAAAAATAAAATTGTATAAAGAAGCTTAACCAGAAAAAGAGGAATCCTTTCCCCCGGTCCTTTCCTCTTCTGTCTCACTTACCAGGAACTGCCATTTCATTTTTTTTTGTTTTTTTTTTTTACGTTTTCCTCAGATGCATCAATCTTTCATATTTTGCTACATTTTCTTTATCATTTTTCTCCCTTTTTGTACATATATAGAGATTGAAAAAGATAGAAATGAATTTTTAAACTATTTGAGTGTAGTTGGCATACATCCCCTTAAATACTTCAGTGTGTGTATTCTAAATGCAAGTTGAATATCCTTTTACATCATCACAGTACACATAGCCATTTCACTGGTTCAGTATTTTAATTTATAGTTTATATTCCAGTTTCATCAATTGTTCCAACAAGGTCCCTTAGAGCATTTGTTCTCTTTTAGTGCAAGATTAGGTTTAGGGTCAAGGATAACTTGAACACTACTCCTACATTTATGAGTTCACATTCTACTGTAAGTAAGAGCCAGCTAGATCGCTCTCTCCCTCCCCCTCCCCATCTCCCCCCCCCCCACACCCCCTCCCCCGCCTCCTCCTCCCCCGCCTCCTCCTCCCCCGCCTCCTCTTCTCCGTCTCATTCTTTCCCTTCCTCCCTCTCTTGTGTGCACATCCTCCCTCGCCTTTCTATCTATCATTGGTTTTGGCTCATGGATTTCTAATGTGTTCAGTGAATTATAATTCATTACTCTTCTTATATCGATGCCCCAGATTTGGACAGAGTGTGACCCTTCAAGATACCTTATGTGTCCTTATGAGGAAAGGTCCTCAACATTTTTGAGAATGTCCTTACTTTCTGTCACAGAAAGATGTTCTAAGCTCACCTTGCACCTTTCCTATTGCAGCCCTGAAATTAGTCATTTTTCTAAGTGGGGAATGATATTTAAAAACTAAGACCTGAACATTATGTGTGCTTATTTTCACTGGAATATAATTGCTTGTAGGCCTTTTAAACAGATAGAGCTAGGAAACCTATTTCTCTATCATTTATTAGCGAACTGGAGAAATTTAACAGCTCACTCATGGGGGAGAGACAGGGAGGGGTGGAAAGCCCTGATCTTTAGTATTTGCCAGTTTCCAAGGTGTAAGCATTCCCACTGGGGATGGTTTCAAGCTACCATTATGAAATCCCTAAACGTGTCTCTGGGAAGAAATGTACAATTGGCTCTCATAAGTCAGTAGGAGTGAACTCCAGTACACCGCCCTAGCTAACGAGGCTAATCTATCCATCTGCCTATCTATCCACCCATCTACCTAATTCCAGTCCAACCCCACAGGGTTTGTTCTTGACTTCACTCATTCCATATTTTAACTTCCCTTCTTCCACAGTGAGAATCCTGTCTCTCAACAACATTAACATGGTAATTCATTTGCTCACTCCTACAAAATACAAAGAATTGTTTAAGAACGGCTACATCCATATCACTACCCAAAACAAACCAGTTAAACATAGTTCAAGATTGGGCGTCTGTGTGGCTCAGATGGTTAAGCGTCTGCCTTCGGCTCAGGTCATGATCCCAGGGTCCTGGGATCGAGTCCCACATCGGGTTCCCTGCTCCTTGGGAGCCTGCTTCTCCCTCTGCCTCTCTCTCTCTCTCTCTCTCTCTGTCTCTCATGAATAAATAAATAAAATCTTTAAAAAAATAGTTCAAGATTTATCTGCATTTGCCTAGACTGCAGGCATATAGTTGAATCAGTTTTTAAAAGTTCCTAGGATTTGTCCTACCTTCTCCTTCAGCTTGGTTATGTAGTTTATTTGAAATATAGTTGGATTCATTTATATTTGTTTACATTAATTTGGAGGGGTTTTCATTTCATCTTTGACAATTCTATTTTTTTAATATGCAGAACATTAGCATGATTCCAAAAGTGCAGAAATGTGTGTTTCAGAAGTTTTCTTCTCCCCTCTATCTATCCCTTCTACCCCATTCTACCACACCCCATGTAGCTTTCTCATTTATCATTCTTGTGTTTCTTTTTGCAAAAATAAATAAACATGTATATTCTTATTTCCTTGTCTTTCTTAGACAAAGGTACCATACTACAGATATTCTTTTGAGCTTTGCATTGTTCTCTTTTTAATATATCTTAGAAATCACTCCCATATCAGTTTGTACAGATCTTCCTCTTAAAAAAAAAGAAAAACTTAAATGACTTTCCCAGCTACCTAGTGCTCTGAGTATAAACTATAGCTTATAAACTATAGTTTATAAAGTCAGTCTCTGAGATGTGAGCATTTAGGTTGTTTATAGTATTTTGAAATTACAAATAATGCTGCAGTGAAAAACTTCGTGCATATGTATTTTCATATTGTTGAGGTGTACCTTCAGTGTCGATTTTCTAGAAGTAGGGTTGCTGGGCAGAAGATAAATGCAGAAGTAATTTTGGTATATGTTGTGACAACCTTTTTTATTCTTTTTAGTTCTTCCTCAGGGATTTAGCATGCTTATAGTGCTTTAAAATACATTAATTTCAACCTTGGCATTTGATTTCCCATCATGATAGGTGAGGATTTAGCACACTTAATGCCTTTTCTCTTCCTCCTCCTTTCTCCTGCAATCTTACCACCGCTCTCTAGACTTGGCAACTAGGAGCGGCTGGGGGAAAAGGAATGTTAGCTTCCATGATTTCCCCTAGACCCTGCCCCCCCCACCCTGCCCTGAAATAAACACAAATAGTATACTTGCAATGTCATTGCAGCTTTAAGACAGATCACCTAGCGTGATTTCAGTAGATGGCCCTCCAGTGTCCTAAAGCTGCGGCTGTCGCTGGCTCAGCTTCTCCTCTGGTCAAGGAAGTACCTTCAAACACCTGTTTTTGCTTTCTGTTGTAGCAATGTCACAAACTCGAGACCCAGGCTGGATCTGCACTTTTTGACCTTTATAATATTTTTCAAAGTTTTAAAGTAGTTGACAACATTTGAAACATTTTTTTAAATGTCTTGAGCTGCTTTATTCATAGTTGCCAAAAAAAAAATGGAAATAGCCCATATGTATTTCAGTTGGTAAATGGATAAACAAATCCATTTACTTGCTTTTCACGAAATACTACTCAACAATAAAAAGGAAAGAACTACTGATACACACCAATAGGAATGACTCTCAAATGCATTATTCTCAGTGAAAAAAAGATAGACTCAAAAGGTTATACTTGTAATTCCATTTATGATGTTAAGTATTATATGTATCATACACCAAAATTATATAGGGGTGAGTAAATAGATCAGTGGTTGCCAGGAGCTAGGGTTTGGGGATGGGATACCTATAAGGGGCAGCAGGGAATATTGGCAGACGATGAAATGGTTCTGTATCTTGATTGTGGTGGAGGTTATATGGCAGCATGTATTTATCAAAACTCAGAACTATACATCAAAAATAATGAATTTTGCTATATACTTAAGATATACTACAATTTTAAAAATTAAAAGGGGAATAAAAAGTAATTTAAATGATAAAGTAATTCAATAAAGAAAAAGACGTGTATGACCAAAATTGTGAAGGTGACCTCTAGTGCCAGAAATTGAGAGACTTCACCAAGGCACCAAGGTCCATTTTTCATAAGAATCTGGATTCTGGCCTTACTTGGTAAATGGGAACATCTGGGTCTCTGTTTCTTCATGACCACAGTCTTTTGGAGCTGAGAAACTGCTGCCCCATTTAGATAGAGCAGGTGCTAACTGCCCTCATTTATTTTGCCTATTTAGCTACCTGACTTTGCAATCCCTGAACTACAAATTCTCTTCTGTCTCTGAAAGATAAGGATATTAGTGCTTGTACCCTTCTCTTTATCTGGGTCAGTGTATATTTTATATTGTTAAGCTGAAAAATCAATGACAGTATTTGTATTTTTATGAGAAATCTGTTTTATAAAGAACATAGCCCACTGAAAAGCCAAGTTGTTGACTGGTCACTCAAAGAAGAGTCTGAATGCATTCTTCAGTTCTATACTCCACATTTGTTTCCTATGTACTCAAGTTTTTCTCAAGCCCAGAGATATAGATGTGCCCCAGCACTTCCTCCTTCCTCCTAAGAGACTTCTTTCCCAGGTCTTCTCTTTGTAGCTCCAATCTGACCTGGATCATTTTTAGTCTTCTTGCTCAGCTATTGTCTTGTGATTTTGCTTCATTGCTCTGTTGGGTTGGAGCCATTGTTTCCTGGATTTTATGTATTTTTTGTTTATGTCTTCATTTAGTGGAGGTATACTGTCCACTAACCACCTAAGGAAAAATATCTTCATTGTCTGCTTGCTATTTGTGCCTGGTAGGTGTGTGTAGAATTTTAGAATTTTATTTTTTCCTCAGAACTTGGAAGGCTTCCTTCCACAGAGTTGAACATAACATCTACGCATTTTGAAATTACAGGCATGCAATTTATCAAGAAAGAAACTGGGATGCATTTTAAACGGACCACTACAAGCCAATAGGTCTATAATTTGTGGGATGCAATGAGTTGTTCTTTCAAAAAATGAGATAGATTGAGACAATAAATCCATTGGATGGGACTTCTTTGAATATTAACTTGAAGGACCAAACAGGAAACTACCAATCAATTCTACCAGGGTTGGTAACAGCTCTAATGAAAAGTTTTTTGGGAAAAAAGATTGAATAGGTCCTTTCCGTTATTTTTGGACTTCAAAATATTATCCTGTTCCACACTCCCGAACTCCCTTACAAAGATAACCAAGCACACTACTGTAATTTTAGTTAGTTCAGTAAAAAATATATTTCAGTTGCTGCATGTAATTCTAAGGAAAACTGTGAAAGATTACAGCAGAATTTAAAGAACAATTTTTCATTGATGATTTATATACATTTGTGAAGATTGCTTATAAATGGACTTCTACATCTATTTTTCTTTTATTCATTTATTCTCCAAATAAATATTGAATGCTGAGCCCATGTGATCAAAAGTGAACAAGATACAGTTCTGGGGCAGGGAAACAGACAAACAGGCCTAAACATACAAGGTAAATGTTTGAATCCAATTTTCTGACTCTTTAGAATATCATTTAAGAGTTTAATTAAAAATTCAGAGATTTAACACTTTGCAAGTGCAAAATGCAATTTAAAACCACTTTAAACATTCACTGTTGAAATGCACTTTTGGCTTTTAAGTATCTATTTTATACCCATGTTGCAATCAATTAAAATGTGATATTAAAAATTCTAACTAGAAATCTTATTGCATATTATAATGATTAAATTCCTGTTTTTAAATTGTCCTGTATGTATTACATTGGAGTGTCTTGAAACACTGTGTACAGTTTGTATGTCTGTATGCTAATTTATTAAGCAGAAAAGAAATGAGAGGAAGAGCAAAATATAGTTGACTCTTGAACAACATGGGTTTGAACTGCATGGGTCCACTTACATGTGGGTTTTTTTTTTCAATAAATAAAGTACAGCACTGTAAATATATTTTCCTTTTGATTTTCTTAATAACATTTTCTTTTCTCTAGCTTACTTTATTGTAAGAATACAGTATATTAATACACATAATAGACAAAATCTGTTAACCGACTGTTTATCTAGTCAACAGTAGGCTATTAGTAGTTAAGTTTTGGGGGGAGCCAAAAGTTATTCATAGGTTTTTCTGACTGTGGGGGGGGCAGTGGTTGGTGTCTGTAGGCCCCTTCATTGTTTAAGAGTCAACTGTAGACATTATTGGTGCCAGGTTTTCCTTGTCAAGAAAAATTTCCTTGAGGAGGCCAGCTTGAAGAATGTCTTGAATACAAGACATGGAGTTAAAGCAGGTTTGGCCAGTATTCTGCTAACAGGTATGGACATATGGACAAATCTGTTTTCCCCAGCTTCGTGTCAGGACACATATTAGCTTCTAGCTGGGCTGAACATTCAGGATGTGCATGTGTTTTTAAAATTTCACTGGATTGCAACCTATTTGATACTAACTTGGTCAAAATAGTATTGAAAAATATTGTGTATAAATGGCCACCTGAACACATTTCTCCCTGAAATTCTATCTCTGGAGGCTGGGTGAGGAGTTTTTATGTTAAGGCTTATTCACACCATGGATGCCAGCTTTTGTTGCCAAAAAGTTATGATTCAGAAGGACTGAAAACTAGTCTCTGGAGTTTCTTTAATCGGAGAATTACTGCTTGGATTCAGTTTTTATGGCTTGATCCCATAACGGATGAATGGGCCTACTTCTGAGAGAACACATTTCATGGAGGGTAGATCTGTGTGTGGGTATTTATCCACTGGATTTATACAGTGTATATTTTATCCCAAAGAATGCTAAAAATATTTACTTGTTTAAATACTAGAATAATGAACAAAGGTAGAAAGAGACAGGAGGAGAGAAATATGGTTACTTGGAAAAAGTAAGATAGAAAATAAGCAAAGGCAATGTCAAAAAACAAATCATATTAGCAGACAGTGTAACTGATATATTAAGCAACTAAGGTTATTTGATATTTGGTGCTGGAAAGTGTGATTATTACTATCGTAATTTAAGAAAAGGGAAAATTGTTTCATTAGATAATGGTTTTACTTTTGGCATTTTATATAGCAGATTTAAATACATCGAAATATTGCTCAGTTGTGTAAGTCCAAAATATTTACTTTGCAAACTTCTCATATTTCACATGCAGAAAGTTATGCAAACTAAGTAAATAAGCTACCAAGTATTTAGCACCCTAAAGTATTTCAGTGGCTCTTGAAGGTTATAAGTACAAAACAAATTTCTTTCGCTCTTGAAGACCTAGCAATCTACTTTGGAAGACAACATATAGGATAATTGGAGACTAATACAGGGCTGGATAAAAGCTAATGCTTTCTTATAAACAAATACAAAGTTATGTGGTAGAGAGTGAGATATTTTTAGAAATTCAGAAATTGATAGGGAATAAAGACATCAGTAAAGACTTCACAAAGGAAGATGGAGTTTGGATTTAAAGGATGAGGTGAAGGATGAAAAACGCATCCAAGCGGGACAATACCATGAAGAAGGTGTGAAAATATAAATGAGGCAACTTCCCATGAAATATATTGATATGGAAAAAGTAATAATTAAAAAACTGTAAATGTGCAAATCAAAACTACAGGGTATCACCTCACACTCATTAAGGTAGCTACTATGAAAAAGAAAATAGCAAAGGTAGGTGAGGATTTATAGAAATTGGAATGCTTGTGGTGGGAATGTAAAATCATGCAGCTACTGTGGAAAACATTATGGGATTCCTCAAAAAATAAAACCAGAATTACCATATGATCCAGCAATTCCAACTCTAGGTATATATCCAAAAAAATCGAAAGCAGGGTGTCAGAGATATTTGTACGGCCATGTTTATAGCAGCATTATTGACAATAGCCAAAAGGTAGAAGCAATCCGAGTGTCCCTTAATGGATAAAAGGAAAAACAAAATGAGGTATATACACACAATTGAATATTATTTAGCCTTAAAAAGGAAGAAAACTCTGACACATGCTGCAATATGGATGAACCTTGAGGATATCATGCTAAGTAAAATGAGCTAGTCACAAAAACACAAATCTGTATTATTCCATTTATATGAGACACTAATGTGGCAAGTTTATAGACACAGAAAGTAACATGGTGGTTGTCAGGGGCTTGGGGCAGGGGAAAATGGGGAGTTGTTGTTTAATGGGTATAGAGTTTTGGTTTTGCAAGATGAAAAAGTTCTGGAGATTGGTTACACAACCATGTGAATACACTTGACACTACTGATATGTACACTTAAGAATAATCAAGATAGTAAATTTTATGTTATGTGTATTTTGTCACTGTTTTAAAAAACTAAAAGGAATCAAGAGTTCTAAGGAAGACACTTTATAAACTTGAAACCTCCCTCCCTCCTTCCAAGTTAAAACCTAGATACACTTGATATTCTCACAGAGATACTTCTCTAAGTCTGAAATAGTTGACTGTAGTTCTCATCTCTGTGTACAGTGAGAAAAATAATCACTAACTGTAAGAGATCATAAAGTCCCACAACTTGAAAGCCATTCTGGAAGACTTCTAAATAGTCTACCATTCATTGTCCCAGGAAGGAAGTTACCTGGCTTTCCCCTGAGATAAATAGAGGTCGCTGGTGTGTGGGGGCAGCTTGCTGATTTTTGTTCTCCTCTAAGACTAAAGAACACAGATAAGACCAATACTTATGGGAGGACTTATTACTACTATTCATTGCTAACATTTCTCATTCTGAGACAGTATTTCAAGTCTCCATCCTTACTTTCTAGATATTTTTCAACTTTTAATACTTCTTAGTTATCCATTCTTATTTTTAGTTTTCTTTTTTCTCAAATAGTTACTCTTTAAAAAATTTGTTACTTATTTCTGAGATTATATTGAAATTGTATATCTTAGTTTTCTACTAATCATTACTTCAATTTGGAGGCATCTAATTTCCAAAACATTGTTTGCCTATTAAATATATTATATGACTACATCTTTATTCCTATACCTATTTTGACTAAATTAATTTTTTTTTCCAGTTGAAGTTGTAACTGCTCATGACTACGCATGTAAGCCTTCAGTAGTGGTCTTGCATAGAAAGGCCTAGACCTAGTCTATGGCTTTGCTAGCACATTTTTGTCCTGACTCATGGACTGTTCAGTAGTAGTAGTTTATAAGTTTTCTGAACTTCTTGAACAGCAGAACTTGTACACTATTCAGAAGTCAAACACCATGTAAATTGTAGATAAAGTATGCCTACACGATTTCCTTGCACAATTTCTAGAGCCCTTAAGAAGCAGAGACCCCAGTGACTACTGGGTGATGGGATCCCTTGCTGAAGCTTGACTTAATATGAAAAGTGGTGGTAACACCCATAACTATGAATCATCCCCTCTAGTGTTCATGTGGCCGGTGGGGATGTGACTGATTTAGAAGGATTCCCAGTTGTAGAAATACTGAGGGGTTAGGCTAAGGCTGGTGCTTAGGTGAATATATTCTCTAGCTGGTCACAGCCAATATTTTTTCAATGAATAAGAGATTTTTTTTTAAGATAATTCTCTTTTGACTTGAACTTTACCATGTGCATTGGCTACCATCCCAGTTTATATTTTGTATTGCAAAATGAGACAGGTGATCATTATCAAATTACCACTATTACTAATTCCTCCAAACCACTAGTCCTATTGCAGAGTGACTACTCATTCTGACACTTTCATTCCTATTTCCATTGGAGCTCTCATCTCCTGATTTGAGTGGCTCTTTCTCTTCATTGTCTCTAAAAATAATTATTCATAGACTGTTGTGAAATCTGAAAACAATATTACAGCAAACATTTAGGTGTTTGAATTCTTCTCAATTTTCTCCTCTCAGAACAGAGAAGTTTCTTCCTTGATAGCTGTTAAAATTACTAGGACTGAGTTTGTGCCTCCAACTTGGGGCACTGTGGCTTACCTAAGATTGTTTCTGGGCCCAGTGTGTATAGGTGCATCTGTACCTCATGGTGGGATATGAAAGAAATCTTGAGAGTTGCTTCTAGTTTCTTGGAGGACTGAATTCAGGTATCAAGAGGAATGATAGGCTCTACTCAATAACACAGGGAGAGGGTAAGGAAGACGGTGCACTCCAAGGACTATGGAAGCACATTTGAAGCCAGAAGAAAGTCTGTGCTCTGCCTTAGAACACAGAAGGAAGGAGTTAAAGGGGCAAGGGCATGTATATTCCAGACTAGAATCTATGTCAGTCCATTTCACTCATTAATTACCCAACTATATACTGTAATCTATAGTGTCTTAGATAGACCATTTTTCTTTTTTTTGGGGGGGGGTCAAATTTTTATTTTTTATTTTTTAAATTTTTATTTTTTATTATTAACATAAAATGTATTATTTGTTTCAGGAGTACAGGTCTGTGACTCATCAGTCTTACACAATACACAGTGTTCACCACAACACATACCCTCCCCAATGTCCATCACCCAGCCACCTCATTCCCCCCACCCCCCTCTGCTCCAGCAACCCTCAGTTTGTTTCCTGAGATTAAGAGACTCTTTCTGTTTTTCTGCCTCTCTGGTATGTCTTCTGATATACCATGTTTCTTAAATGAGCAATATTGTTCAAATGAATCATCTGAGATGATGTACAATGCACAAAACTCTCTTAAAGAGCTATTTTAAAGGAAAGTCCCCTTTCTTAGGAATACAAGTTTTTAAATAAGAGCAGTACTTCACTAGTAACACTGAACTGATGAGCTGTAGAGATGATCCAGGACAGGAAACAGTGATTTAGGTCAGGAAAAGTTACCCCTAGAAGGAGCAACCACTGATGGTTGGCTCTTTGAAGTTGTGGTATATCTATCAAGGACAAGGGGTAGGTGCTGCCAGCCAAAGGAATGTCCTTTGGGAACAGGAGGAAAGGTGGTTTTAGGAAGATGGTGTATCTGCCCTATCAGGCAGATTCAGTTAGATCTCCCTTGCAGAAAATGGTGAACCTCTGTGTATAAAGAGGCTTCAGTTCTGTTAGTCTGGGCTGACCAGACAATCTCTAGTTAATTCTGTTTGAGAATTCAGTCTTATGCCCTGAGTAGGAAACAGGATCATAATTTTCAGGCATTCTGATAGCTTGAGCCAATTACATAGGCTCTAAATAGTGAAGTGGCTCTCAGGTTCCAAGTTGGGAGGGAGAAATGAAAAGAAAATGAATTGCACCTATTCTCTTCCAAAGTAGTCCTACTTAGTGCCAACCATTTTTATCCTGTAATTTTGCTACCTCTCCTAACACACTGATTTATCTGGCAAACAGATGATTATAAATTTGTCATTTGGAGTTCTGCATGAAATTTCAATAATATTTTAGTTATAAAGACAACATTTTGCCTTTTGAAAAACTAAACCTAGTTCTTAAATTTTATAATGGAAATTTTCAAATGGAAAAAGTAGAATTGTATAGCCAACCTCTATTTATCCATTATTCAGCTCCAGGAAGATACAGTCAATCTCGTTTCATTTAACAACCACCTCCAGCCCCTGGATTATTGTATTTTCCCTCCTCCTACCCCACCTTCCCCCAACATCTTGGTCAGGGATTATTTTAAAGCAAATTCCAGACATTGCTATTTTGTAAATATTATTAGCACACCTGAACACCATTATTCCCCCTCCCCAAATAATACTTGGTCAATATCAGATATCAGTCAGTGTTCTAAATATGCTCAAATATTCAATAAATTTTTTGCAGGGTCTGTTTCTTCAAGTCAAAATCCACATAAAGTCCACACAATCTTTTTTAAAGATTTTATTTATTTATTTGATAGAGAGATCCACAGTGAGAGAGGGAACACAAGCAGGGGGAGTGGGAGAGGGAGAAGCAGGCTTCCCGCTGAGCAGAGAGCCTGATGCGGGGCTCGATCCCAGGACCTTGGGATCATGACCTGAGCCAAAGGCAGACGCTTAATGACTGAGCCACCCAGGCACCCCTTATTTTTCTTTTAATCTATAAGTTACCCTTTCCTCTTCTTTATTCTTGCCATTTTTTTTTCATTAAGAAACCATGTCATTTGTCCTGCAAAATCCTGACATTCTTGATTTTTGTTGCTTGTGTATGTATGTTTTTCTTAAAAAGCACATTATCTCATTTTATCTACAGGACTACCTGATGAAGCAGGTGGAAGAGATGTTTTTGCCATTTAGTATATGAGTTGATCAGGATACAGAGAGATGAAGTAATGGACATTGCTGCTATGAATATTGGGGTGCAGGTGCCCCTTCGAATCACTATGTTTATCTCCCTTGGATACATACCTGGTAGTGCAATTGCTGGGTCATAGGGTAGCTCTATTTTTAACTTTTGGAGGAATCTCCATACTATTTTTCAGAGTGGCTGTACCAGTTTGCATTCCCACCAATAGTGTAAGAGGGTTCCCCTTTCTCCACATCCATGCTAACACCTGTTGTTTCCTGACTTGTTAATTTTAGCCATTCTGACTTGTGTGAGGTGGTATCTATTGTTGTTTTGATTTATATTTCCCTGGTGCCAAGTGATGTGGAGCATTTTTTTATGTGTCTGTTGGTATTTGGATGTCTTCTTTGGAGAAATGTCTGTTCATGTCTTCTGCTCATTTCTTGACCAGATTATTTGTTTTTGAGTGTTGAGATTGATAAATTCTTTATAGATTTTGGATACTAGCCCTTTATCTGGCAAGACATTTGCAAATATCTTTTCCCATTCCGTAGGTTGTCTTTTAGTTTTGTCGACTGTTTCCTTTGCTGTGCAAAAGCTTTTGTCTTAATGAAGTCCCAATAGTTCATTTTTGCTTTTGTTTCCCTTGTCTTTGGAGACATGTCTAGCAAGAAGTTGCTGCGGCAGAGGTCACAGAGGTTGCTGCCTGTGTTCTCTTCTAGGATTTTGATGGATTCCTGTCTCACATGTAGGTCTTACATCCCTTTGGAGTTTATCTTTGTGTATGGTGTAAAAAAATGGTCCAGTTTCATTCTTCTGCATGTGGCTGTTCAATTTTCTCAATACCATTTGTTGAAGAGACTGTCTTTTTTCCATTGGATATTCTTTCCTGCTTTGTTGAAGATGAGTTGACCATAGAGGTAAGGGTACATTTCTGGGTTCTCTATTCTGTTCCACTGATCTATGTGTCTGTTTTTGTGCCAGTACCATACTGTCTTGATGATTACAACTTTGTAATACACCTTGAAATCCGGAATTGTGATGCCACCAGCTTTGGTTTTCTTTTTCAACATTCCTCCGGCTATTCGGGGTCTTTTCTGGTTCCATACAAGTTTTAGGATTATTTGTTCCATTTCTTTGAAAAAAGTGGTTGGTATTTTGATAGGGATTGCACTGAATGTGTAGATAGCTTTGGGTAGCATAGACATTTTAACAATATTTGTTCTTCCGATCCATGAACATGGAATGTTTTTCCATTTCTTTGTGTCTACCTCAATTTCTTTCATAAGTGTTCTATAGTATTCAGAGTATAGATCCTTTACCTCTTTGGTTAGGTTTACTCTTAGGTATCTTATGGTTTTTGGTGCCATTGTAAACGGGATTTCTCTTTCTTCTGTCTTGCGGTTAGTGTATAGCAATACAACTGACTTCTGTGCATTGATTTTATATCCTGCCATGTTGCTGAATTCCTGTATGAGTTCTAGCAATTTTTGGGTGGAGTCTTTGGGTTTCAACATAGAGTATCATGTTATCCGTGAAGAATGAAAGTTTGACTTCTTCGCTGATTTCGATGCCTTTTATTTCTTTTTGTTGTCTGATTGTTGAGGCTAGGACCTCCAGTACTATGTTGAATGATAGTGGTGAGAGTGGACATCCCTATCATGTTCCTGACTTTAGGGGAGAGGCTCTGTTTTTCCCCATCAAGGATGATATTTGCCGTGAGTTTTTCACATATGGCTTTTATGATATTGAGGTATCTTCCCTCTATCCCTACACTGTGCAGAGTTTTAATCAAGAAAGGATGCTGTACTTTGTCAAATGCTTTTTCTGCATCTATTGAGAGGATCATATGGTTCTTGTCCTTTCTTTTATTAATGTGGTGTATCACATTGATCGATTTGCAGATGTTGAACCACCCTTGCAGCCTAAGAATAAATCCCACTCGGTCATGGTGAATAATCCTTTTAATGTACTGTTGGATCCTATTGGCTAGTATCTTGGTGAGAATTTTGCCATCCATGTTCATCAGGGATGTTGGTTTGTAATTCTCCTTTTTTGGTGGGGTCTTTGTCTGGTTTTGGGAACAAGGTAATGGCCTCATAGAATGAGTTTGGAAGTTTTCCTTGCATTTCTCTTTTTTGAAACAGCTTCAGAAGAATAGGTATTAATTCTTTAAATGTTTGGTAGAATTCCACTGGGAAGCCATCTGGTCCTGGAGTCTTGTTTGTTGGGAGATTGATTACTGCTTCAATTCCCTTGCTGGTTATGGGTCTGTTCAGGTTTTCTATTTCTTCCTGTTTCAGTTTTGGTAGTTTACATGTTTCTGGAAATGCATCCATTTCTTCCAGATTGCCTAATTTGCTGGCATCTAGTTGCTCATAATATGTTCTTATAATTGTTTGTATTTCTTCAGTGTTGGTTGTGATCCCTTCTCTTTCATTTATGATTTTATTTATTTGGGTCCTTTCTCTTTTCTTTTTGATAAGTCTGGCCAGGGGTTTATCAATCTTATTCTTTCAAAGAACCAGCTCCTGGTTTTGTTGATCTGTTCTACTGTTCTTTTGGTTTCTATTTCATTGATTTCTGTTCTAATCTTTATTATTTCTCTTCTCCTGCTGGATTTAGGCTTTATTTGCTCTTCTTTCTCCAGCTCCTTTAAGTGTAAGGTTGTATATTTGAGACTTTTCTTGAGAAAGGCCTGTATTGCTATATACTTCCCTCTTAGGACTGCCTTTGCTGCATCCAAAGGTTCTGAATTGTTACGTTTTCATTTCCATTTGTTTCCATGAATTTTTAAAATTCTTCTTTAATTTCCTGGTTGGCCCATTCATTCTTTAATAGGATGCTCTTTAACCTCCATGTATTTGTGTTCCTTTCAAATTTTCTTGTGTGATTGAGTTCAAGTTTTTAAAACCCTGTGGTCTAAAAATATGCAGGGAAAACCCCAGGCTTTTGGTACCAGTTGAGACCTGATTTGTGGCCCAGTATGTGATCTATTCTGGAGAATGTTCCATGTGCGCTCAAGAAGAATGTGTATTCTGTTGCTTTAGGATGAAATGCTCTGAATATATCAGTGAAGTCCACCTGGTCCAGTGTGTCATTCAAAGCTCTTGTTTCCTTGTTGATCTTCTGCTTAGATGATCTGTCCATTGCTGTGAGTGGGGTGTTAAAGTCCCGTACTATTATTGTATTATTATCAAAGTGTTTAATTTTGTTATTAATTGGTTTATATAATTGGCTGCTCCCATGTTAGGGGCACAAATATTTGCAATTGTTAGAGCTTCTTGTTGGATAGACCCTTTTATTAGGATATAGTGTCCTTCTTCGTCTCTTATTACGGTCTTTGGTTTAAAATATAGTTTGTCTGATATAAGGATTGTTACCCCAGTTTTCTTTTGATGTCTATTAGCATGATAAATGGCTCCCCGCCCACTTTCAATCTGGTGGTGTCTTTGGGTCTAATGACTCTCTTGCAGATAGCAAGGGTCTTGTTTTTTTTTTTTTTGTCCAATCTGATACCCTGTGACTTTTCATTGGAGTACTTAGTCCATTTACATTCAGAGTAATTATTGAAAGATATTAATTTAATGCCATTGTATTACCTGTAAAGTCACTGTTTCTGTATACTGTCTCTGTTCCTTTCTGGTCTTTGTTACTTTTGGGCTCTCTCTTCTCTCAAAGGATCCCCTTTAATATTTCTTGCAGGGCTGGTTTAGTGATCACCAATTCTTTATTTTCTGTTTGTCCTGGAACCTTTTTAATTCTCCTTCTATTCTGAATGACAGCCTTGCTGGATAAAGTATTCTTGGCTACATATTTTTCTCATTTAGCACATTGAATATATCATGCCAGTCCTTTGTAGCCTGCCAGATTTCTGTGGACAGGTCTGCTGCCAGCCTTATGTTTCTACCCTTGTAGGTTAAGGACCCCTTATTCTGAGCTGCTTTCAGGATTTTCTCTTTGTCTCTGAGATTTGCAAGTTTATTATATGTCAAAGTGTTGACCTATTTTTATTGATTTTGAGGGGTTTCTCTGAACCTCCTCGACTTGAATGCCTGTTTCCTTCCCCAGATTAGGGAAGTTCTCCACTACAATTTGTTCAAATATGCCTTCTGTTCCTCCCCCCATTACTCTGGGACCCCTATTATTCTAATATTATTTCACTTTATGTTATCGCTGATTTCTCAAATCCTCCCTTTGTGATTCAGTAGTTTTTCTCTTTTTCTCAGCTTCCTTATTATCCATCATTTTTGTCTTCTCTATCACTGATTCTCTCTTCTGCCTCATTTATCCTCGTAGTTAGAGCCTCCATTTTTTGACTGCATCTCAGTAATAGCCTTTTTTATTTCAGCCTGATTAGATTTTATTTCTTTTATTTCTACAGTAAGGGATTCTCTAGTGTCTCCTATGCTTTTTCCAAGCCCAGCTAGTATCTTTATAATCGTTGTTTTGAATTCTAGTCACAACATCTTATATCCATATTGATTAAATCCCTGGCAGTGAGTGACTGCCTCCTGCTCTTTCTTTTGGGGTGAGTTTCTCAGTCTCATCATTATGTCCAGAAAAGAATAGATGAAAGAGAGAGAAAATACAAAAATAGCAACAACACCAGAAATATACAAACAAAAGAAATCAGAAGAAAACAGAAATAAAAAGAGAGAGAGAGAGAGAAAAAAAACACAAGTAGAACAGAACAATAAACAATCCTGGGTGTATTTTGGTCTATTAGAAGAAACTAGATCCTAAAATAAGAAAGAAAAACTTGTATGTGTGTGTGTGTGTATATATATATATGTATATATATATATATACATATTTTTATTGATATATATAATATATATATTGATATATAATATACATATTTTGTATATATATACATATACAAAATAAAATTGAATACAGCGAAAGGAAGCAAAAAATGTAAATATATATATAAATGTAAAGTAAATGTAAAAATAAAAATTAAAAAAGACTTAAAAGTAGAATTGATAGAATAAGAAAATAGCTGAAAAGAAAAAAAAACCTGAAAGACTAAAGAATAAAAAAAACAACGAATGCTGTAAACTCTCCAAGAGCTGAAGTTTTGCAATTCTCTATGATCAGTAAACTTGGTATTAGCCGGATATTCCTGCTGGTCTTCTGGGGGAGGGACCTGTTGTGCTGATTCTCAGGTGTCTTAGCTCTGGGTGGAATTGTACACCCCGCCCCTTGCCAGGGGGCCAGGCTCAGTGTAAGCTGCTCCAGATTGCACTATGTGGCACTGTTTTGCTCCCTGAAAGATTTCAGCACTGATGGGGAGGATGAAAATGGTGATGCCCCAATCTCTAGCCCTGGAGCTGAAAGTTTTTGTCCCCCACTCTTCAGTGTGCCCTCATAGAAAAGTAATCACTCTTGTCTCCCTGGTTTCTGTCTGCACTCTGTGTTCACCCAGCCTATGACCAAGCATTTTTTTTTTAAAGATTTTATTTATTTATTTGAGAGAGAGAGAGAAACAGCATGAGAGGGGAGGTCAGAGGGAGAAGCAGGCTCCCCGCTGAGCCGGGAGCCTGATGTGGGACTTGATCCCAGGACTCCGGGATCATGACCTGAGCCAAAGACAGTCGCTTAACCAACTGAGCCACCCAGGTGCCCTGACCAAGCATTTTTATCTCAGGCATGTGACCCCATTTTGAGTCTCCAAACTTTACAGACTCCTCTGGTGTGGACCCACGCTGTTTCTCCCATAGGAGGGAGGGGGGTCTCATCATGCTTCTGTCTTTTGCTGGGCCCCTGCTTGGAGGGTGGTTGCCATACTGTGCAGCTGTTTGGGGTTTATAGCAACACCAAGCAGGAAGCTGACACCTAGACAGGCTGTTTGCAGCCACCTTTCCTGCTCTGGTCCTTGGGAACTCTGCCATACTCAGACACCCTCATTCTTTTTGTGACCCCAGGGATCCTAAGACCATGCCGTCTCACCTGGGATTCTGCCTGGCTTCACCACTGAGTACTTTTCGGGCAGGGACATCCCTCACCAGAGCCAACTTCTAAAGTTCCAATTTTGCACTTTGCTGCTTACATCACCTTCCAGTAGCTGGCTTATGGAGGCTCTCTTCCCTCACAGTTTATCTTCCAATATATCACCTTAGATTCACTTCTCCTCACCTCCTACCTTGCAAAGTGGTCACTTTTCTATTTGTAGCATTGTAGCAATTCTTTTCTCAGATCTCAGGTTGATTTCACAGGTGTTGAGAATGATTTTGATAACTATTTAACTGAATTCCAGGGACCAGACGAAATTAGTGTCCCCTACTCCTCTGCCATCTTAACTCCCCCCGCCAAGACTTTCTTGAATTTATCCTTTCATATCATTCACTCATTTGATTATTTCTTTGTCTCATTTGCTATACTAGATTATAAACTTTGGAATTCAAAATCCTGTGTTAGTTTATTTGCAGTTTCTTACAGTCAAATGTATGTGACTGATATTCAGGATCTTTATAGTGTGAAACAAAGGCAAATGAGGCTGTGTAAATTCTCACTCACTACTGAGGTAGAAACAGCATTTTCTAGGAGTAATGAAATATCTATGTCTTTGCTTATTTTTCACTGCCATCTACTGGTGCCTGATTTTTTCACTAAAATCCTTTAAGGAAATTTATCATAAGGACTTCTACACACAAAAAAATTATGAAGTCATAAAAATTATTAGAGAAAGTTCCTTTTGAAGGAATAACTGCTTTCTCGGCAGGTAAAACTACCTTAAATATACAATAAAAATCACCAACTTCTAAAAAGAAAGTTTCCATTGTATCTACTACAATATCCCCTAAGCATCATAAGGGCTGATAAACTTAACAGACCATCACCTACAACTTTTAAGGCATAAAATAATTTCAATTTCTAGCCAACAATTCTTATCACAGTTGAATTACTGGCAAACTAATTTTAAACAAATTTAACAACATAGTCCAATACTTCTGGTTGTTAATTAGAGTATACACTTTCTATGTGTGTGTTAGGTTCTGAAAACAGGAAGACATAAGAAAGCCATGGCTTATCCTCATGGAAGAAAACTGTAAAATATGGAGGGGAGGAGGTGGAAGAAATTTCTTATCATTTAGATTTTTCTAAGCTTATATAAAACACATCAACAAGATAAATTCAAAATTTCCTTAATCTCTATAATAAAATAGGTATTTTTTGCATTTTGCATTTATTATAGTTCATACAGATTGAATTAACTTCCCAAGGCCTTAATAGGATTTAGACCTTTTGATATATCTTATTACTGAGTCTGTGTTCTTTTGTGACTATTTCGGAGAGAATAAATTGCTGAAGTATTTTTAAAAATCACAATATGGTTGACATGGTAATATTCTCAGGTTTTTTAGTAAACTATATGAGATGTTGCTGTTCCAAATCTGGACATTTTATTATATAAATACACATATCACTTTTATAAATCATTAAAAAATTTTCACCCCTATAACAAAATATCAAGTATAGGATTTTTAAAACATAGAACTAAGGAAAGCAAGTTTGTTGGCATTTAGTTTTCCATAATGCTTATTGTTTGTATTTCTGTGGTGTTCTCTCCTCTCTCATTCGTGATTTTATTTGGGCTTTTTTTTTTCCTTGATAAGTCTGGCTAGAGGTTTTTCAATTTTACTGATTTTTCCTCCCCATCCCCCCCTGCCCCGAGAACTATCTCCTGGTTTCATTGATCTGTTCTATTAGTTTTTTAGTTTCTATAGCATTTATTTCTGCTCTGTTCCTTATTATTTACTTCCTTCTGCTGGTTTTAGGTTTTATTTGTTGTTCTTTTTCTAACTTCTTTAGGCATTAGGGTTAGGTTGTTTGAAATTTTTCTTGCTTTTCAAGGTAGACCTATATTGCTTTAAAATTTCCTCTTAGAACTGCTTCTGCTGTCTTAAAGGTTTTGAACCATTGTTTTCTTTTTTATTTGTTTCCATGTATTTTTTATTTCTTCTTTGATTTCCTGGTTGACACATTCATTATTTTGTAGCACTTTAACCTCCATGTGTTTGTGATCTTTCCAGATTTTTTCTTGTGGTAGTGTTATGGTCAGAAAAGATGCATGGTAGGACTTTGATCTTTCAGAATTTGTTGAGGCTTGTTTTTGTGGCCCAATATGTGATCTATTCTGGAGAATGTTCCATGTGCACTTGAAAATAATGTGTATTCTGCTGTTTTAAGATGGAATTTTCAATCTGTATTAACTATAATAAATGCAATTTTTTTTTTTTTTTTAAGGTAGGCTCCACGTCCAGCATGGAGCCCAATGCGGGGCTTGCACTCACAACCCTGAGATCAAGACCTGAGCTGAAACCAAGAGTCAGATGCTTAACCAACTAAGCCACCCAGGTACCCATAGGATAGAATGTTCTGAATATATGTTAGATCCATCTGGTCCAGTGTGTCATTCAAAGCCATTGTTTCCTTATTGATTTTTCTGTTTAGATGGATCTGGCAATTGATGTAAGTGGGGTGGTGTTAAAGTCTCCTACTAGTGTATTATTACTGATTAGTTCCCTTATGTTTGTTATTAACTGATATATTTGGGTGCTCCCTTTTTGGGTGCATAAATATTTACAATTGTTATGTCTTGTTGGATTGTCCCCTTTACTATAATGTCCTCCTTTGTTCTAAAGTCTATTTTGTCTAAGATTTGCTTCTCTGGCTTTCTTTTGACATCCATTTGCATGATAGGTATTTCTCCATCCCCTCAATCTGCAGGTGTCTTTAGGTCTAAAACGAGTCTCTTGTAGGCAGCATACAGATGGATCTTTTTTTGTGGTTTTAAATCCATTCTGTCACTCTGTCTTTTGATTATAGCATTTAGTCCATTTATATTCAAAGTAATTATTGATAGATATTTATTGCCATTTTATTACTTGTTTTGTGGTTGTTTCTGAAGTTTCTCTGATCCTTTCTTGTCTTTTATGGTTTGCTGGTTTTCTTTAATGTTTGGATTTCTTTCACTTTATTCTTTGCATACTTAATGGTTTTTTTTTATTATTATATGTTAATCACCATACATTACATCATTCGTTTTTGATGTAGTGTTCCATCATTCATTATTTGCATATAACACCCAGTGCTCCATGCGGAACGTGCCCTCTTTTTTTTTTTTAGATTTTATTTATTTATTAGAGAGAGAATGAGAGACAGCATGAGAGGGAAGAGGGTCAGAGGGAGAAGCAGACTCCCCGCTGAGCAGGGAGCCCGATGTGGGACTCGATCCCGGGACTCCAGGATCATGACCCGAGCCGAAGGCAGTGGCTTAACCAACTGAGCCACCCAGGCTCCCCCCGGAACGTGCCCTCTTTAATACCCATCACCAGGCTAACCCATCCTCCCACCCCCTCCCCTCTAGAACCCTCAGTTTGTTTCTCAGAGTCCATCGTCTCTCATGGTTCATCTCCCCCTCTGATTCCCACCCCCTTCATTCTTCCCCTCCTGCTATCTTCTTCTTCTTCTTTTTTAACATATAATGTATTATTTGATTCAGAGGTACAGATCTGTGATTCAACAGTCTTACACAATTCACAGTGCTCACCATAGCACATACCCTCCCCAATGTCCATCACCCAGCCACCCCATCCCTCCCACCCCCCCCACCAGTCCAGCAACTCTGTTTGTTTCCTGAGATTAAGAATTCCTCCTATCAGTGAGGTCATATGATACACGTCTTTCTCTGATTGACTTATTTTGCTCAGCATAACATTCTCCAGTTCCATCCACGTTGTTGCAAATGGCAAGATTTCATTCCTTTTGATGGCTGAATGATATTCCATTGTATATATATACCACATCTTCTTTATCCATTCATCTGTCGATGGACATCTTGGCTCTTTCCACAGTTTGGCTATTGTGGACATTGCTGCTATAAACATCAGGGTGCATGTTCCCCTTTGGATCCCTACATTTTTATCTTTGGGGTAAATACCCAGTAGTGCAATTGCTGGATCATATGGTAGCTCGATTATCAACTTTTTGAAGAACCTCCATACTGTTTTCCAGAGTGGCTGCACCAGCTTGCATTCCCAACAACAGTGTAGGAGGGTTCCCCTTTCTCTGCAACCCCACCAACATCTGTTGTTTCCTGACTTGTTAATTTTAGCCATTCTGACTGGTGTGAGGTGATATCTCATTGAGGTTTTGACTTGGATTTCCCTGATGCCAAGCAATGTTGAGCACTTTTTCATGTGTCTGTTGGCCATTTGGATGTCTTTGGAAAAAAGTCTGTTCATGTCTTCTGCCCATTTCTTGATTGGATCATTTGTTCTTTGGATGTTAAGTTTAAGAAGTTCTTTATAGGGGCGCCTGGGTGGCTCAGTCGGTTAAGCGACTGCCTTCGGCTCGGGTCATGATCCTGGAGTCCCGGGATCGAGTCCCGCATCGGGCTCCCTGCTCAGCGGGGAGTCTGCTTCTCCCTCTGACCCTCCCCCCTCTCATGTGCTTTCTCTCCGTCTCTCATTGTCGCTCTCTCAAATAAATAAATAAATAAAATCTTTAAAAAAAAAGTTCTTCATAGATTTTGGATACTAGCCCTTTATCTGATATGTCATTTGCAAATATCTTCTCCCATTCTGTCGGTTCTCTTTTGGTTTTGTGGACTGTTTCTTTTGCTGTGCAAAAGCTTTTTATCTTAATGAGGTCCCAATAGTTCATTTTTGCCCTTGCTTCCCTTGCCTTTGGCGATGTTTCTAGGAAGAAGTTGCTGTGGCTGAGGTCAAAGAGGTTGCTGCCTGTGTTCTCCTTTAGGACTTTGATGGACTCCTGTCTCACGTTTAGGTCTTTCAACAATTTTGAGTCTATTTTTGTGTGTGGTGTAAGGAAATGGTCCAGTTTCATTCTTCTGCATGTGGCTGTCCAATTTTCCCAACACCATTTGTTGAAGAGACTTTTTTCCATTGGACATTCTTTCCTGCTTTGTCGAAGATTAGTTGACCATAGAGTTGAGGGTACATTTCTGGGCTCTCTATTCTGTTCCATTGATCTATGTGTCTGTTTTTGTGCCAGTACCATACTGTCTTGATGATGACAGCTTTGTAATAGAGCTTGAAGTCAGGAATTGTGATGCCACCAGCTTTGCTTTTCTTTTTCAACATTCCTCTGGCTATTCGGGGTCTTTTCTGGTTCCATACAAATTTTAGGATTATTTGTTCCATTTCTTTGAAAAAAGTGGATGGTATTTTGATGCGGGATTGCATTGAATGTGTAGATTGCTCTAGGTAGCATTGACATCTTCACAATATTTGTTCTTCCGATCCATGAGCATGGAATGTTTTTCCATTTCTTTGTGTCTTCCTCAATTTCTTTCATGACTTTTATAGTTTTCTGAGTGCAGATACTTTGCCTCTTTGGTTAGATTTATTCCTAGGTATCTTATGGTTTTGTGTGCAGTTGTAAATGGGATCGACTCTTTAATTTCCCTTTCTTCTGTCTTGTTAGTGTATAGGAATGCCACTGATTTCTGTGCATTGATTTTATATCCTGCCACTTTCCTGAATTCCTGTATGAGTTCTAGCAGTTTTGGGGTGGAGTCTTTTGGGTTTTCCACATAAAGTATCAGATCATCTGTAAAGAGTGAGAGAATGAGTTTGACTTCTTCTTTGCTGATTTGGATGTCTTTCATTTTTTTTGTTGTCTGATTGCTGTGGCTAGGACTTCTAATACTATGTTGAATAGCAGTGGTGATAGTGGACATCCCTGCCGTGTTCCTGACCTTAGGGGTAAAGCTCTCAGTTTTTCCGCATTGAGAATGATATTCACTGTGGGTTTTTCATAGATGGCTTTTATGATATTGAGCTATGTACCCTCTATCCCTATGCTCTGAAGAGTTTTGATCAAGAAAGGATGCTGTACTTTGTCAAATGCTTTTTCTGCATCCATATGAGAGGATCATATGGTTCTTGTTCTTTCTTTTATTAATGTATTGTATCACATTGATTGATTTGCAGATGCTGAACCAACCTTGCAGCCCAGGGACAAATCCCACTTGGTCATGGTGAATAATCCTTTTAATGTACTGTTGGATCCTATTGGCTAGTATTTTGGTGAGAATTTTTGCATCCATGTTCATCAAGGATATTGGTCTGTAATTCTCCTTTTTGATGGGGTCTTTGTCTGGTTTGGGGATCAAGGTAATGGTGGTCTCATAAAACGAGTTTGGAAGTTTTCCTTCCATTTCTATTTTTTGGAACAGTTTCAGAATAGGTATTAATTCTTCTTTAAATGTTTGGTAGAATTTCCCTGGGAAGCCATCTGGCCCTGGGCCTTGTTTGTTGGGAGATTTTTGATGACTGCTTCAATTTCCTTAGTGGTTATAGGTCTGTTCAGGTTTTCTATTTCTTCCTAGTTCAGTTTTGGTAGTTTATACATCTCTAGGAATGCCTCCATTTCTTCCAGATTATCTAATTTGCTGGCACAGAGTTGCTTATAATGTGTTCTTATAGTTGTTTGTATTTCTTTGGTGTTGGTTGTGACCTCTCCTCTTTCATTCATGATTTTGCTTATTTGGGTCATTTGTCTTTTTGGTAAGTCTGGCCAGGGGTTTATCAATCTTGTTAATTCTTTCAAAGAACCAGCTCCAGGTTTCATTGATCCGTTTAACTGTTGTTTTGGTTTCTATTTCATTGATTTCTGCTCTGATCTTTATTATTTCTCTTCTCACTTTCAATCTGGGGGTGTCTTTGGGTCTAAAATGAGTCTCTTGCAGACAGCATATCGATGGGTCTTGTTTTCTAATCCAATCTGATAGCCTGTGTCTTTTGATTGGGGCATTTAGCCCATTTACATTCAGGGTAACTATTGAAAGATATGAATTTTGTGCTGTTGTATTACCTGTAAGGTGACTGTTACTCTATGTTGTCTGTGTTCCTTTCTGGTCTATGTTGCTTTTAGGCTCTCTCTTTGCTTAGAGGACCCCTTTCAGTATTTCTTGTAGGGCTGGTTTCGTGTTTGCAAATTCCTTTAGTTTTTGTTTGTCCTGGAAGCTTTTTATCTCTCCTTCTATTTTCAATGACAGCCTAGCTGGATATAGTATTCTTGGCTGCATATTTTTCTCATTTAGTGCTCTGAATATATATCATGCCAGTCCTTTCTGGCCTGCTAGGTCTCTGTGGATAGGTCTGTTGCCAATCTAATGTTTCTACCATTGTAGGTTACAGATCTCTTCTCCCGAGCTGCTTTCAGGATTTTCTCTTTGTTTCTGAGACTCGTAAGTTTTACTATTAGATGTCGGGGTGTTGACCTATTTTTATTGATTTTGAGAGGGGTTCTCTGTGCCTCCTGGATTTTGATGCCTGTTTCCTTCCCCAAGTTAGGGAAGTTCTCTGCTATAATTTGCTCCAATATACCTTCTGCCCCTCTCTTTTTCTTCCTTTTCTGGGATCCCAATTATTCTAATGTTGTTTCGTCTTATGGTATCACTTATCTCTCGAATTCTGCCCTCGTGATCCAGTAGTTATCTCTCTTTTTCTCAGCTTCTTTATTTTCCATCATTTGGTCTTCTATATCACTAATTCTCTCTTGTGCCTCATTTATCCTAGCAGTTAGAGCCTCCATTTTTGATTGCACCTCATTAATAGTCTTTTTGATTTCGACTTGGTTAGATTTTAGTTCTTTTATTTCTCCAGAAAGCGTTTCTCTAATAATTTCCATACTTTTTTCAAGCCCAGCTAGTATGTTTAAAATCATCATCCTGAACTCTAGTTCCAAGATTGTACTAATGTCCATATCGATTAGGTCCCTGGCAGTTGGTACTGCCTCTTGTTCTTTTTGTTGAGGTGATTTCTTCCGTCTTGTCATTTTGTCCAGAGGAGAATAGCAGTGTGCAGTGTGCCATACACTAGAGATTTAGGGTATATTTTGATGTGTTAGAAGAAACTGTATCTCAAAATTTAAAAGAGAGAACAACCTATACACACACACACACACACACACACACACACACCAAAAATAAGGGTAGCTACTATGAAGGGATAGACTATGACTCTAAAAATGAAAAAAAAAGATTTTTTAAAAAAGGGATTGATAAGATGTTGGTTGAAAAAGGGAAAAAGAAAAATTAAAAAAAAAAGACAGTTAAAAAAAATTAACTTTGAAAGACTAAAGAATCATGGTAAAGAAACCATGAATTCTATGTGCAGTATTCCTCTCTCGCTGGAGTTCTGCCGTTGTCATTGATCAGTAAACTTGGTCTTGGCTGGCTGTTCTTGCTGATTTTCTGGGGAGGGGCCTGTTGCCGTGGTTCCCAAATGTCTTTGCCAGAGGTGGAATTGCCCCGCCCTTGCCGGGTCTGGGCTAAGTAATCTGCTTGGGTTTGCTCTCGGGAGCTTTTGTTCCCTGCAAGCTTTCTGTACAGCTTTGGAGGACCAGAGTGAAAATGGCGGCCTCCCAATCTCCGTCCTGGAGGAGCTGAGAACTCGGGGCCCCGCTCCTCAGTGCGCCCCCAGAGAAAAGCACTCAGTCACTCCCATCTCCCTGGTCTCTGGCCGCACTCTGTACTCACCCAGCCTGTGAACGAGCGTTTCTATCTCTGGCACCCGACTCGGTGTGGAGTCTCCAAACCCAGCAGATCCCTGCTGCCGCTCCTCCGGGGGGAGGAAGGGGAGTCTTCCCGGATCTGCCACTTGTTGGGTCCCTGCTGGAAGAGCAGTGGCCTGTGCCACGGATCACAGTTTATGGCAACCGTGAGCTGAGAGCCCGTGCCTCGGCTCCAACTCTGCAGCTGGCTTCCCCGCTCTGATCCCTGGGAGCTCTGTGCACTCAGGCACCCCCGGTCTTTTTGTGACCCCAAGGGTCCTGAGACCACACTGTCCCAGCGAGGGTTCCAGCCCCCCGCTTAGCCACTGGAGCACCATCCCTCAGCAGAACAGACTTCTAAAAGTTCCGATTTTGTGCTGAGCTGCTCTAACACTTGCCAGAAGCGGCCAACGGAGGCCTCCTCCTCTGCCGTCTATCCTCCCAAATATCGCCTTGGATTCACTTCTCCGCACGCCCTACCTTCCAGAAAGTGGTCTCTTTTGTGTTCAGAGTTGTTGCTATTCTTTTCTTGGATCTCCTGTTGAGTTTGTAGGTGTTCAGAATAGTTTGATCCCTATCCAGCTGAATTCCTGGGACCAGATGAAATCCAGGTCTCCTACTCCTCTGCCCTCTTGCTCTGCCCATCTACTTAATGGCTTTTGATATATAGTTACCATAGGTTTATATAAAACCTCTTCTGCATAGAGCAGTCTGTATTAAGTTGATGGTTGTTTAAATTGGAACCCATTCTTTACTCTTCTCCTCCCCATGGTTTAGGTATATGGTGTCGTATTTTACATCCTTTTGAGTTCCTTGACTGATTTTTTACAGAAATATTTTTACTCTTTTGTGTTTCCTACCTTCATGCTGTGATTTTTGGTCTGCTCTTTCCACTCAAAGAGTTCCCTTTAATATTCCAGGACTGGTTTAGTGGCCACAAACTCCTTTTTGTTTGGGGATCTCTTAACAATAGCCTTGCTGGAATAAGTATTCTTGGCTGCAGGTTTTCCTCAATCAGCACTTTGAATATACCATGCCACTCCCTTCTGGCTTGCAAAGTTTCTGCTGAAAAATCTGGTGATAAGCCTTATGGGGTTTCCTTTGTATGTAACAGTCTTCCTTTGTCTTGCTGACTTCAATATTTTTATCACTATATTTTGCCATTTTAATTACAGTATGTCTTGGTGTGGCTCTACTTTTGTTGATTTTGTTGGGGGTTCTCTGTGCCTCTTGGATCTGGATATCTATTTCCTTCCCCAGATTAGGGAAGTTTTCAGCTATTATTTCTTCAAATAAATTATCTGCCCCCTTTTCTCTCCTTCTGGAATTCCTACAACCCTACATTTGATGGAGTCACTGAGTTCCCTCTGTATATTCTTGTTTTGCCTAATTTTCCTCTCTGGTTCAGCTTAATTACTTTCCGTTACTTTGTCTTCTAGGTCATTAATTCATTCTTCTGCTTCTTCCAGCCTGTTCTTTCCACTAAACATATGTCTCATTTTGTTTATTGAGCCCTTTATCTCTGTTCTATTATTCCTTATCTCTTGTGTGTTAATGGTCTCACTCATGTTCTCCACTCTTTTACCAAATCTGGATATTATCTTTATGATCATTGCTTTAAATTTTCCATCAGGTACATTACTTGTATCTGTTTCACTTAGATCTCCAGGCTGTTCTTTCATTTGGGAAAAATTCCTGTGTGTTCTCATTTTGTCTAAGTCTCTGTGCCTGTTTATCTGTGTAATGTAAGTCAGCCATGTCTCCTGTTCTTGAGGATAATGTCTTTATGAAGAATAGGTCCTGTAGTGTCCTTTGTTCTCCAGGTTCTGCTTTTGGGATTATCTCCAGTGTATGCTCTATGTGCTTTGCTGTTGTTCCCTGGCCACTTTATCCTTCAGGTCAGTCATCTGCAGAGGCTCTCTTTGCCTGTCACAGGTAGTGTTTGGTCCTTGGCCTGAATGTCGTGCATTTTAACTAGGTGTGCTCGTCTGTTCATGAAACGAGACCTGTCACCACCAACCACTCGATCCAAGGCCTCAGAAAACTTCTGGGTCAGGAATTGTAGTGTTCGCAGGGGTTTGGGCCATTCTTCTGGGTAGTTCCTTTGCTGCTTCTGGCAAGTGTTAGAGCAGCTGAGCACAAAATTGGAACTTTTAGAAATCTGCTCACAACCCGAGCTGAAGGTAGATGCTTAACTGAGCCACCCAGGCGCCCCAACTCTCTTTAACTTTTGTGCATCTACTATAAGTTTTGCTGTGTGGTTACCATGAGTCTTACATAGAACATCTTTAAATCCATCAGTCGATTTATGCTAACAATTTAACTTTACTCTCCTATAAAACCTTCACCGCTTTACTCTCCTTTTGTGTATCTGATATGATATTAAATCTTTAGTATAGATTTATAAATGATGGGCCCACCAGCATCACATTTAAGTATATATTTACTTTGGCCAGTGAGATTGATACTTTCATATTTTTGTATTTACTAATTAATGCCCTTTCATTTCAGCTTGAAGAAGTCCCTTTAAATCCCTTGTTAAGTCTTGTCTAGTGGTGATAAATTCCTTTAGCTTTTGCTAATCTTTTTAATTCTGAAGGACAATTTTGCTGCATATTCTTGGCTGGCAGTTGTGAGTTCCCTCGTTGTGGCATTGTGCTGGGGGATGGGGTGTATGAGGAGATCGTGTCATAGCTTCTGCCCACTCTAATGTGGGTTTTTCTCTCATTAACCTGATGGCTAGGAGTCACTTGGCTAGTGTCTGGATTTCTTTTAGAAGGAATTGTTTTGTACACAGCTGTGAATTCAGTGTGTCCATGGGAGGAGCTAAGTTCAGGAGCCTCTTTTCTCACCATCTTCTACTGGAACCAATTCCTTTTTTTTAATTTGAGGATGTAAAATATTAAAATGTTTAGAATAGCAGTTATTTAATAAAGAGTTCTCTATCAGTAGTTAATTAGTATGGAACACTTTTTTGTGCACCTTAGCACAGATCTTTCTGAATAGGTTTTGACCTGCATCTTTTTTAACAGGACAGCAGGTACTAAGGAATGCATTCAAGTGACCAGTGTAACCAACTGATCAAGATATCATATTGGTTAGTCTGGCATTAGCCTGCAGCCATAATTTGGGTTAGTCACCTCTCACAAAATAGATCCAACTGCTAACAAGGGGATTGGGTGACAGTATAAGAATCTAAGTGCAAATTTAGTGTTAAATATAAAAAAGACTCAAGTGGTGAATCACTAAACTTGGCTGTACAGTCAGTAATACATTTCTACTTAACCTGGAGGCTAACCTAAATTGTCATTACTCTTACTGACAATAAGCTATTCATCAGAGGAATTTAGGTGTATTTAAAAGTTTTAGTTTATGTGTAAAGTAGCATACTACTAGAAAGATTATTTTCTTCTCATCCTCAGGATCAATTATACGAATCATTACAGGAAATTTAAAATACATTTTGTTAACTTAACCTTGTACTATTTAATAGTCACAGTGGACTGAATATGTCTAATTTAAGACATTTATCTGAGTTTGGTAGACCTATGGCCTAATTATACAAAAAAATCTGTCTTAAAGGGCTGAAAAATATTGCCTCATTAAAGCTTTTCATATTCTAAGTATCTTTGTAAATGTGTCCCATAGGCAACAACACAGCAATTCTGATAACTGTACTTAAGAAAATTCCTGCTTTGAATACTGTTAGAAAACAAAGCACAAATTTAAAGAAAACTTTTACAATATAAAAATAATTTCATTATCCTTTATCTTAATCATATACCTTAAGTAAAAAAGATATAAAAAATCTTAAATAAAATTTGGGAAAATGGAATAGGGTAAGCATCATTAATATCAAAAACACAAACTCCAAATTGTTTTATATAGCCACATATTTAAATATCTAATTTTCAAATACAGTTGCCTGATAGAATACTCTCTGGTCTGCTAGAAATGGTGCTCTGTTCCCCAAGGGCAGTTGCACACAAAAATGGTGTTGCTGAGAGAAATGGCACGTTTTACCTGGCACTCTTCAGAGGTGCTCTACTGCACTTACATGGCTGTTAAACCCTTTAATTCTGCCCGCTGCTCTTGAGATAATCAATGACAGTTATTTTTGCAGAAAATAGCCTCCAGCTGGGTACTGCAGGATAAATATATTATTTAATAGAACTCCCACTAGCCCTGGCTTTAGAGCCAATTCCACAGGCACATACTTAGACCAAGTTACGGGATATATAATGTTTACTCTTTTTTTTTTACTGCCTTAAGTGTTTCTCAATAGGTTTGGAATTGTATTTCTAGGTAGTAGTACAGGCAGGTACCTATAAACATATTTATGGGTTCAGTGTCAGAACTGTGAATTACAGACACTTGGGAGACAGGAACCATTCCTTGGATTCCTTCTACATATGCTTCAGTGTCCAGCACAGTGGTATCTGCATAATTGGTACATTAATTCAATAAACAGTTACCAAGACTTCTTTAGATCTTCCATCTTGGAATTATTGTGGAAAGCCAATTTTGAGATTTCTAGGCCGTGAAAATTTAACACATGAAAGGCACTTGCCATTACTAATCGTATTTCAAAAAGGTGGTATTAAAGTTAGAAATGGCAATTGGTCTGTAACCACCCACATAAGTGAACTGGAATCCAAGGGTAGTAGGACTGAAAGGATTCAACTGAAGCAAAATGGGAGAATATGAATTAAGGTTAGACTTGAAAATAAAATTTGTCTTTGTAGATACTGCAGTGATAAAATAATTATGAGTAAATATTGGGAAGGACATAAAGTTACATTAAAAAAATAAAACTTCCAGTATAATAAAGCATAATCCTAGTAAGTTTTTGGGAAAACTTTTCTTTTTAATTTGCTGACCTCTTTTGATCAATTGGAGTTTTTACCATTCCATACACTCTGAACTGTAACTAAACAACTGCACGTTGACATGTTTAGATGCAAGGAAGATTTTGGATTCTTTTAGTCTGAACAACTTAGAAATGAAAAGATCCCATCCTTAGATTTATATACTTGATTTTCTTATAAAAAGTTCAGTTATGCCAGTATTTGTCTGAAAATGGTAGCATTCAACAGCAAACTAATGGAATAACTGCAGTGTCATTATGAGCTATAGTGAAACAAAACTGCAAAGTTACTTTTCCTATTTGAATAATGAAGAAATCAGACTAGTGAAAAACCACAGCTATGGGGGGTGGGGGGTAAGGGAGAAGGCAAATGTAAATAAAGGATCTGTATCAAAACAAAGTCCAGAAGGCAAAACCATAAATATTAGAACAGTACTTCAAAAGTCAATTACGATCACAGGGTAAAACTTTAAAAAAAGCAATTCAGAAAATAAATGAACACATATGTTTAAAATACAGAACTCTAAATACTTGATATATTTGGGATACTCTACAGTGCCCAGTTAATAGCTACAAATATTGTTTTCCTCAGGTATTTCTAGATGCTGTAGAAATCTACTGGGTTTATTTATTGTTACAAAAATTTTTCTCAATTGTGAAAAATTAAAATCAGTTCAACCTTTAGAAAGAAAATGAAAAATCGCTTCACTATAATACAGCATTAAGATAGGGTATGTTTGCCACAACTTGAGTGTGTTTTTTAAATGAAACAGAATCCATTTCATCCAATATTTCGAACAGGTGACTAAAACCAAGTTATTTCTTTTCAGGCCAGCCACAAAACTTTAAGGAATAGAGTCCAGTTTTGTACAACTTAGACATGTATGTACATAATAGAGCAGGATCATGTTTGAGCCAGCCAGTCTTAACAAGATCATTTCCAGGGGTCAGTAATCTATGGCCCAGGAATTGAATGTGGCTTGTGGCCTGTTTGTGTATGGCCCTGAGCTAAGAATTGTTTTTGCATTTTTTAAAGGGTTGTAAACAAAACAAAAACAGAATTATGTGACAACTGTTTATGGTCTACAAAGCCTAAAATCTTTACGAGCTGGCCTTTTACAGAAAAAGCTTGCAGACCCTTCATTTATACCAGTGTTGTACAGAATTCAGACAGTGCAATTACAAGTCCAAGATAATGTTCATTTACTCCCACCAAGAACGTAGTAACATCCTAAAAAGATGTCTTCTGATGTCATTTGTTAGAATTCCTTTTCTCCATCTTCAACCATCATTAAAGTTCATCCTACAATAATGTAAAAGTGATTGAAAAAGTATGAATTTTTATTAAAATGTTGATTACAGTATTTTACCTTTTAAAAAATAATTAATGGATCACCATTAATATGAAATATACCTTGCCTAACTGTAACAATGGAAAGGAAAAGGCTATCTTTTAGTTCTTACCTGTCCATGCAGATACTACTAATTACATTTAGTCACATTGGTATGTTTTTTAACTTAATTTCAATTATGATATTCTGGTTTATGACTAATAACACTTTCTACCTCAAATGTTTAACTTGAGGTAAGAGACACACTTTAAAACCTCTTGAGGAAGCTAACATAGTCAAAACATCAGAAAAAATATTTTTGTAAACCCAAGAAAATAGAGATTTATAACTCTCACTACAGGATGTAAGGATTCTACATTGGAGTCTGCAGTTCTAATATGGTTCTATAAAGCCAGACAGCTCTAGCCCTTTCCAGAAACTGTGTTCTTTTTTGCCCTTCTTTCGTTATAGGGAAAGAATCCAAAAAACCTCATATGTGGTTTTATTAAATTCCACTCAGAAAGCACTCCAGTACTCTTTGGTCTGTTGGTTAGTAAGTCCTAGAATGACAATGATTTAAAAAAGGGGGAAAAAAACAGTTCTTTCACAGAATAGCAAAGGGGTTGCACTGCCTCTTGAGAAATAAAAATTCAAGGAGGGGCAAGGATGAATATGGTTCCAATATATCCTGACTCTACCAGAAGAGAATTTGCTATACAAAATATTTTATGAGGCTCCAGTATATTTGTTCCCAACAAGTCAATGCTTTATTTATACTTGAACAAAATTTAAATAATTTATGGCCATAGTTTACAATTTTGAGCTAAATGGTTTTACTTGTCCAAATATCTAAGCTTATCAGTGTATACAGGCTACACTCGGATTGTTCTATTTTCCAAATTAAGAAACTTCAACTTTGCTATTCTTTGGAGCTTCCATTGTACCTGTTTATTGACAGATATAATGTACAGTAAGAATAGATAATATAAATATAAATCTAGAGCCAAAGTCAGCTCTAGATTTAGTCCTTACCTTATCTCTCTTTCCATGATTTTGGAGATTTTTCAATTTTTCATATATTAAGGTAGCAATCTCTTTTGCATCTCTGGCATCTATTTGCTCTCCCCAAATACTTCTCTAAAATTAAAAACAATCCTCTTATAATCTTTAGGTATCTAATCAAAACATGACATTTCTATATAAGAAATTTGATTATTCCTTAAAAGTTCTAAATGTTTGAAACTCAAATTTTTTCAAGGAAATAGCAAAAGCAGTGAACTCATAATTTACTTAAATACAATACTGTTATGGGAACATGTAAAACAATTCCTTGGAAAAAATGTATTGCTAACTCTAGTTGCCTTAAAATAACTAAATTGTAAAGAAAAGGACCCAAGTTGTTCTAATCTAATACAAATCACAGGCACAGTTGAAATCTTGATCAACAACAACACTGGAAAGTAACGTATGTCTCCTGGTTCTCATCTGCTCACAGCAGGAAGGTGGTTGAAAAGCAGGGAAGGGGGCAGGTCAATATATCAGGCTTGTTTATCTTGGATCGTGAGTCATTTATTTCCTTCTTCCTGGTGGGAACTCCACACTATATGTTAGGATCTTGTTTTTGTGTGTTACTGCCCACCTGATTTGTACTTGTACTGCTGTTTACCACAATCATTGTTCTGCTTTGGTTTTCAAATCTGGCCTGGTCTTCTACCCCTGTCTCTTGGTTTGGGCAGGGATATTTGGAGTCCTAATGTCTTCTGGGCTTCTCTAAACACATGGTAACATCATCTTTTCAAACAGCTCCTTTTATGGCCTGATTAACTCTGTGACTGCTCATTATACTGATACTTACCTAACATCATTCTGAGTGAAGACCCCTATCTATGTCACCCATTTCTCAGCTGTTCTAAGAATCAAAGTAGAGTCAATGATTCCAAAGGAATGAAGATTCAGGTACTGGTATATAAGCTCCTTTTACTCTGAGTTCTGCTTACCCCAGGCTGTTCTTAAGACAGAATTAACCTCTTTGACAAATCAAAATCCTTCACTGAAAAATCTAGATGACAATACTAGACTTCTGAAATTCATCATCCAATTTCATTATTTAACTCCAAAATATAATTTCTAATAAATAACATGAGATCTTAAGCTGATGTTCTTTCTCAAAAAGTATAAAAATATTTGAAATGACTTATTTCAAATGTTTTACCAGAAAACATGAATACATGGCAAATCCTTATTTAATTAGTTCTATTGTCAACAATGTCATGCTTTTACTCAGGAAGATAGCAGAAGTCATGAGTACTTTCAGTTAGCAATTATACTGGTTGAAAGATACACGCATTTATATAAATGACCATAGGGGTTATCACCTGAATTTTAAAACCCATCAGTAGATGTCTAGTTTTCTTTTGGGGGGAAAAAAAACACAGTGGCCTAGAGAAGGGAGTTATAACCAAACCAAGGAACCCTATCTTTTATTTTGTAGTCTAAATTACTAATAAATATTTCTCAAGATAAATGTTCTGGTACTGGTCTATTTCAAAACTATTACGATAGTATTTTAATTTTTTTTCTTCCCTGGAAAAAATTAAAAAGGTAATATAAGTTATTTTTCTAAAAGTAGGAAATACAGAACTTCATAGAAAATAATTACCTTAAATTCTCCACTCACAGAAAACTACTAATATTCTGGTATGTCTCCTTCAGTAGTTTCTGTAATTCAGGAGTATAAAAATTTTAAGGCAGTGGATCATATAAACTCTGAGAGAGAAAAACCCTTTAAAATCACTTGATGCATATTATTGAAGTTTTTACATACAGAAATAAAATAAAAAATGACAAAGGGAGAAAAAGCTAATAAAAACATTCAGACTAATAACCTTTTCAACTTGGTCTGCTAAAGGAAAGGCACACATAGGAAGGCCTTGTACGTACCTTTGCTCTTTCGTAGGGAAAAAATTTAACAGTTGGGTAGGCTCTGATACCAGCTTTCTGGCATGTTTGAGCATAAGCCTGACAGTCTACTTTTCCAGCTTTCACTTTTCCTTTAATCATCTGAAAAGAAAGAAATATGGTTTGCCATTCTCTGTGGCATAAACTATTTTGGCAACCACAAAGCAACATGATACAAATATTTTCAAATCTTATAATTTTAAAGACTTAAGCTTTCATCTTTTCCATCCTAATAAGATCGCTTCCAACTTTTTACTGGCTCTTTATAACACCTATTTACGCAGAACCACCTCTCCAAGAGCAAATAAACTCTTCATCTTATCAAAAAAAACTCCTTCCTGGTACCCACACCTTGTCCGTCACACCACAAACACCTCAGATTCTGTCCTCACCCACCTTCTTCCTTTCTCTGGCTCACAGGCTGAGGTAGCAACTATTCTTCTTCGTTTTGTGGAAGGCTGACAACTACACCTATAGCCTCCAGTCCCTCTCTATCAGACCCCGGACTTGCTCTTCAAGGTATGATCTTTTTGATATTGAGTAACTTTCTGCTATATTCAAGATATGGCTGCATTACAAAATAAGCTAAATACAAAGGGAGTAAAAACATTTTGTTAGAATTACTAGAGAAGAAGGAAGCATAAGAGAAGAAGATCTAGTAAGTGGAAAATGAATAACCTTTTACTTGAAGGACAATCCAGTAATTAAAATAATCTTTTATGACTCCAGGGAGCTCTGAAATCCCTTTGCTAAAGAAATCTCGATGGCTTGGGATTTTAGCTTTTGTTTTAGGCTGGTGAAACTGGAGCTTTCTCATTCTAATGAGTGTTTTATAGCCCATGGCAAAGCTCCTTGAAGCAAGGGAAGCTAACACTCTGGATTAGCTAAAGAGCAGGATGATGGTGACAGAAACAACAAAAACTCAGATTGCATTCAGCTTATGCATTCAGTTAAGTTTTATAAGCATTTACTGAGTTGGACAAGACCTGTAAAACTTGCCCTCAAGAAGTTCAGTCTTATGAAGGAGACAGGTAACTAAATAAATATTTAACATCCATCGTATAAGTACACCAATGGAGTACAAGATATCAAAGTGAACTGAATGAGAAGGACAGTGAACACAGAAGTGCCAACTGAAGCTGGGTTTTGTAGGATAAGGAGAAAAAGATCCAGATGCCTCTCCTTTTAGAGAGAGGGAACAGCACATACTTGTTCAACAAACCTGGAGTACTTTGTCGTGCCTGAATGGTAAGGTGTGGGGTGGGGACAGAGAGAAAGCTGAAGAGGTATGAAGGGTCCCATCCCAGACCTGCAACCAAGGATGCAAGTCCAGAAACTTGTTCACAGGAAGCCTGAGAAAGGAGTATTTCAGAAAGATGATCAGGGCAGAACTGAAGAAGGCAGACTGGCAACATGAGACTAGTTCAAAGGCACACATGTCTAGATGAGATGATGACGGCTTGAACAGAGAGGCTAGCAGAGCAGATGGAGAGGAGATGACAGACTGGAAAGGCATGTAGGAGACAGAACTGATAGGATTGCCGCTTGCCAGGCCATCAGATGAGTAAAGGAAAGAAAAAGGGAACAAGCAGAAGAAGTGAGGTGTCTGGCTGTTCTGGTTAGGTAGATGAGTCCTCAATCAAGACAGAGATTTCAGCTAACAGCATTAATAAAGAAGGAAGAAATGTGCAAGGACTATAGTCATAGAAATGAAATGGAGTTTTAAAAAATTCACAGAAAACTTTTAAGAGAATTATATTTAAAATATAATTATATCTAATCATTTTATCTAATTTTGAAATAACTTATTTTTTTAAAGATTTTATTTATTTCTTTGACACAGAGAGAGAGTACAAGCAGGGGGGGTGGCAGGCAGAGGGAGAGGGAGAAGCAGGTTTCCCACTGAGCAGAGAACCGGACATGGGGCTCAATCCTAGGACCCAGGAATCATGACCTGAGCCAAAGGCAGATGCTCAATTGACTGAGCCACCCAGGTGCCCTAAATAACTGTTATTTTATCTAATTATTAAAACATGCATATGACTACAACTTATCTAAGTAGACAGACAAGACTTACCCTAGCCAAGAGCTCAAACTCTGGAGCAAAATTTTGGCAAGGTCCACACCAAGGAGCATAGAAATCAACCACCCAATGATTCTTCCCTTGTACAACTTTTTCATTGAAAGTCTGAGGTGTTAGATCTATGGATGCTTGAGGTAAAAATCTGTGGCAAGGGATCAAAATTATTTTTCATTATATGAAACCAAAGCAAACATCTAAAATATAATATTGAAGTTTCTAGGTTAAAAATGACTGAATTCAGAGTTATCTTGGTAAATTGTAATTCTTTACTAAGTAATTTAAAATGCTATAGTCTGTAACTACAGACATAAGAGGAAGGTAAATAGCACTGAATCTATTTTATACAATGATGCATATTTTGATTACTCACCCTAGACCCCAAATTCTCAGGGAATAAGCATCTCTATTCCAACCATTGTAACTACTGAAATAAGAAAAAAATAAGTAAGTTTTAAGTACTATTTTCTATTATTGGATATGTTCAGAAAACCATCTCTCTACAGCAATTGAAAGTTTAACTTGTTGACTACATACCATTTCCCTTCTCAGATACACCTAGCTATAAATGCTGCTTATATGGCTTCCCAAATATATTTTTCTCTAGTCTCGATGTTTTTTTTGTGTGTGCTCAAGACAGCCCTGAATGTCTAGCTGCCCGCTGGACATCTCCTATAGACGCATGGGAATGGTAACAATCCAAATGTCTAAGACTTCAGTTTCAGAACCTTTACTCTGGTCATTATGTCCGTCAAATTCCTAAGTACTTTTTAAGACGCATTTCAAAAGCCACTTCATAAACGCAGTCTTTCATGATTTCCTCTCATAGCTGTAATCCTTTCCTCCTTTGCAATCCATGGCTCAAGTTTTATCTTTTAAATAATATTCCTTATATTCTGCCTTGCACTTGAGTTTATTACCTCAAATGCCGTGTGGTGTTACAGAAACAGGATGGGCAATGACAGACTGGGCTGAATCCTCAATTACAAACCTTAGCAGCTGTGTGACGTAAGGTCTGTTAATCAGTTTACTTATCTGTATAGGAGGAAGGGCAATAATTCTTATTTCTCAGGGTATATGTGAGGACTAGTGTGAATAACATGAGCAAAGGATCTAGTAGAGTACCTGAAACCAAATACTGACTTACTAAATGTACTTCCTCTTTCTCTTCTTCTATACTAGCATGCCAGCTTCATGAATATTGGGATCATTCTTTTTTCATCTTCAGAGGTTCTCATTAGCACATGATCTTAAAACATGGTGGGCTCCCAAAAAATATTTGTTGGGTTAACTTTTATTTAGTTAAGATAACTTTTTAAGACAAGCTTATGTATTTATTTAAGTTATCTCTACAGCCAACGTGGGGCTCACACTCATGACCCTAAGATCAAGAGTCACATGCTCTTCTGACTGAACCAGCCAGGAACCCCTAAGATAACTTTTAAATTTTAACTGTTTAAATAAATGGTTATAATAAATGTCTTTAAATTTCAGGCAACACTTACTGATACTGGTAAGCTTTATTTGATTTTGGGGGGAAAAATCTTATCTCAGGGTATCTCCGAACATTTTCTTGGGCACAAAAAGAATGATACTGTTGGCAGTCTATACTGCCCACATTGATCAGTCCAGTTAATGTCTATAAAAGAGAAAAAGAGGAGATAAATAGATCAAAGTGATTAGAATAAAATTACCTCCATAACTATTTATGTTTACAATAGAGAAATTATCACTGTGAGATGCTTTTTATCAGTGATTTTCACCAAATTAAGGGTTTAAAACATAATAGAACGCTTATAGTAATGAACTGAAATTGTAGTTGGAGTTAAGACCTTACTACAATTATTACAGATTGAACAACAGCTTTCATTCATGTTCTATGTGGGGGGAAAATTAGGTTATCTCTAAAATTTAGTGTTAGAAACAAGGAACTAATGAAGGTCTCTGCAATGGTATTTCAAAGTTATTTTTCAAATAGAGACCTGCAGTGAAGCACATTGAATCATGCCTAAATTTTAAAATTTTACTGAAAAGGACACAAAATTGCATTATCTTAAATGTTAAGGTACTAGAAATCACTTTTAACTCTTTGGTTTGTTCACTTTTTCTTAGAAATATAAAACAGCGATTTCATTTTCCATTCTCTACGTAACTTTTTTCCAATCTTTCATAATTTATAACACTATTTGTATAGAAAATAAAGGGATTTTTGGGTTGACTTGGGCAGAAATTTGGTCAGATATGTACCAAGCAATAATCTAGAGGTGGGTTCATCTCAGTTTCAAAATAGATTCATGCTACATTTTAAGATTTAAAAGAAACTACTATACCCGGGCCATTTTTTTCCATTCTGGCATTAGGACTTGACATGGATGACACCATGGAGAATAGAAATCAACCATCCAGACTTCGTGATGTTTTCTCTGTTTAACTAGTTCATTGAAAGTGGTGGGTGTCAGGGAGATCACTGAAGGATTCATAAGATCCTAAAGAGAATATAACTTTCATTATAACAGGTATAAAAAGTTGTTCCCATAGTCTTGGCAAATTGTTGTCGCTTAGAAAAGTTCCTATTTCTGAATAATCAAAAGATACTTCTGGATGTTTAAAAGATAACCTGTAGTGAATTACTTTAAAAAGGAAGAAATTATTCCTTGTTAATTTGGGCTTTGCCCATCAACCTTCTTAAATCAAGGTATATTCTTTTCTTATTTCTATGTATCATTAAAATCATCTTAGGTAGGGAACAGAAGCAACTTTATTTAAGGCGACAGTAGATGGGACAAAAAGTTCTAAGAGGTGTCCAGATGTCTACACAGGCCATATAGTTCTGTTCCAGAATCAATGATTGGTTTGGAAATGATCCTTTAATTATTAATGGAAAGCCTATTATTCTATTTTCCTGACAGTCTGATTGGAGATACTGCTCAACCTTCCTAAAAGCTCACTTGCTCCAAATGCTGTTTTAATAAAGCTTCAGTCTACCATGATAGGGTAATACTAACAAAAAATTTCACTGGGGAAATAATAAAAAATAAGATAAAACCAAAAACCATTTAAAAATAATTTACCTCTGTAATTTACAATACTATAAATTAATTTAAAATACCTCTATGAATTCCAAGATCTGTTCAGCAGAGTGATGTCCTTCATATTCATGAACATTGGACTGGTTGAAAACCACTGTTGTTGGATAAGCCTGAATGTTATACTGTTAGGAATGAGAATACAAATTAAAGATTTTATGCATTTTACCTATTGGTTTCAAATTTATAACCAGCTTGCTTTTAAGTAACAACAATAACACTTAAAAAACCCACTGCTAAACTGCTGGTGACTGAAAAATTTTAGCCTGGCCAAATTTGGCAAAGAAAATGGATTCACAGTTGCACTGATAAATGACCTTTTTTTATAGCTAGTCCATTAGCCATAAAATCCATGGGCAATGAAACACTGAGAAGTGTGCATAGCCACAATATGGCTAATAATGAGCATGGGCCCTTTTGACTCTGCTGAAACAAGACGGATAAGGCTGTAAAGAGCAGGCTAATCTCTTGGCTTGAATCTTTTTGAAACCACAATAATGCTCCAATTTGTCTAGCAGTAGAAGAAAAAGGAAACAAAGTAGCAAGAATAAAGAAATAAATTAATGTGTATACAACCATATTTTAACTTAAGGAATTATGACTCATGTCCTAAGAATATGGTCGCCTTTTATTCTTCATTCAAGATAGCGTTTATGGTACAAATACTGTAATTTCCTCCTCAGAATTAACATGAACATTGGCCCAGGAAGCATTTCTTTGAAGTTTTAATTTTTATTTTTCTAAAAGTTATATCTATGTGAATTTACTGTAGCTGATCTTTGCATCCTTAAAGTTGACAAGCACTCAATAGCAAATCAGAATCTTTGATTAGGATTCAAAAATAATTTTTGCAAAAACAATGGAAATCTTTATCAAACTTTTGTAAAATGAGTGTAAATCCAAGTAACTCATTAGGTATGACTGTTGTTTTGTTAATCTACTTAGTGTTTAGCATGTGTTGGGCATCTTTTTAGCACTTAAACATGTAGTTTCTTTTCCTAAAGATTTTATTTATTTGAGAGAGAAGGAGAGAGAATCTGAAGCAGATTCCATGCCAAGCGCAGAGCCTGACATTGGGCTCAATCCCATGACCATGAGATCACCTGTGCCGAAACCAAGAACCTTGATGCTTAATCGACTGAGCCACCCAGGAGCCCCTTAAACATGTAGTTTCTAATCTAATCTCTACAACAACTCTATTCAGAAGCTAAAATTACCATGTCAACTTTACAGATGAGAAAACGAGGTATTGAGAGGCTATGTGACTTGGTCAAGGTCCACCAATTAGTGAGTAATGACTCCTGGCCTCTATTCCAGGTGAAGTGGACACCAGTTTTAAATCCTTATATTTTACTCAATTATCTAAAGGATATTTAATAGTTTAGATTAAAAAGCAGAAAAACTAGAAGAATTCAAATTAAGATAATCACTGTTTCACATTGTTTGTATCTTGCTTAGCTTCAATGTCACATACAAGACATTCAAAACCAAAGATTTTATTTCAGTTTTTAGTTAAATGAAATTTCAAAGAGAATGAAGAGAGAAATCATCTAACAAATACCCACATATCCCCTCTCGATATTTAAGGAAGTTTAACTTCTTTTGTCACACTGGCAGACTGCTTAAGTTCTTTTTCTTGATCCCATTTCCTTTCCTCCCTGAAAGTAGGAGCAATTAATATCCTCAAATAAGTATATATCTAATCCACTAATGTTTTTATACTTTTGTGACATGCATATATATCCCTGGGCAGCAGAGTGAAATGTTGGCGCATTAAAAAATTTTCTGTAATTCTATCATACTCTGTAAGCTATTCTGCAGCTTGATTTTGTCATCTTACAATGTATTTTTGAGACTTACACGTGCTGGTAAAGATAGATCTAATTTTAAATGCTCTATGGTATTCCATTATGTGACTGGATAATCTATCCATACTTGCTATTGTCAGATTTCTAAATTTTTGTTCATTTGATGATGGATTAATTTGATAGATTGTTGTAATTTGTACTTTCTTGATGGCTAGCTAGTTTTTGTTTGTTGGGTTTCTTTTTCTAAAAAAAAAGTTTCAACTTTCTCATTTTATCTATACAAAAAAACTGACCTGTAGTCAAATATTCTGGCAGTAAGGTTTTCTGTCAGTTACATGTGCTGTAAATAGTCTGTTGTCTTAACTTCACAGTGTCTTTTTCTTTGGCAATAGTTTTATCATTTAATATAGTCAAAATCATTCACATTTTTACCTTGTGTGTGTGGACTGAGAAATTCTTCCTCACACAGATGCCATAAAGATTTCACTCTACATTTACTTGTTTTTAAAACCTATCATTTTCTTTTTCTTCTCCATTTTTCTCTTTTTCTTTTTAAAAATGTTTGCTTTTATAAAATATTTAAAATACACACAAAAGCAGACAGCAATAAACTTGCATGTACTCTCGTAGCTATAATAATCATCCACTCATGGGCACACTTACTTCATTTATACTACCTCCTAACTCTACTCCTACACCAAAATTATTTTAAAGCAAATTCCAGATGATTTATCATTTCACCCATATTTCTGTATTTTTAAAATTCAAGGATTTTCCAAGTGTAACTACACTGTCATTTTTACACTTAAAAATGAACAATTCCTGATAATTATCAGATACCCTGTCAGTATTCAAATGTCCTCAATTATCGCTTGCTCACTTTTTTGCAGTTGGTTTGGCATCCAAACGAGACCTAAACATTGCATTTGAATGATATGTCTTTTGAGTCTCTTTCATCTCTTTTCCCACCTTTCAGTGTATCTGAATACCAATAAATTAGGTATTTGTCTTGTAAGATCCTCTATATACTGGGACTTGCAGATTTCATGCCCATGGTGTCACTTAACATGTTCCTCTGATTCCCTACATACGGATAGATCTCAAGGTGTGATATCTGATTTAGGTTTCAGAGACTTGTTCCAAGAATATTTTATTGGTGGTATTATATACTTTCATGACAAGACATAGAATTTCTAGTTATTCCTGGAACTGAAGAATGAATATTTTATGAATTACCCTAATATTTTTATGTAAACAAAGGTTGAAAAAAACTTGTTCATTTTTAAAATTTCCATCTACTAACTATACTTGGAAGACAATTATGAGGAAATCCTGAGAATCAAACTACAGACTGCCAAAAGCCAATACTGAGTCAAAAATTATGAAGATTTTAAATAATGGAAAAATCATGTATTTTATCAAGTAAACAAAATATTTTCCCCAGTTTGATAAATAAGACCATGTCTACATTCAACTATTTATGTTGTCTATTCATGTTTTAATCCAATCATAATTTTATATCATTTTTTGAAATATTTGTTGAAATTATTTGATTAAATAATTTACTACTCTAAACATAGACGAGCATCTGAAATAGAGACCTTTGGCAGTGTAACTTAAAAACTATTTTACAGAAGTGTTAATTAGAACAAGTATTTTATACATACCATGTTACAGAGTCCCTCGTGAACTGTACAATCTAGTGTACCAAACTTAAGCTGACCGTAAAGATGTTTTGATGCTTTTCGTAACTCTGGCAATAAAGCTCGACACGGTGGGCACCACTGTGAAAGAAAAAATATTCACAAGCACTGAACTAAATGAAACAAAAAAACCCCACCATTTCTGCAACAAGCAACATATACTAAGTAAGATTAAACCATACTTAGTGACAAATCTTATGCGTGTGTGTGTGTGTCTATTTAATTCTTGGAGGGGCAAGTACATCCCCGCTCTCCTAGAAGGAATATGTGATAGGGGCCAAAACTCAGTAACACAATTTTGGTACTCATGGTTCAAGACTATCTAGAAAATGTCTTTTTGCTATGATAAGAGAAAATGTGACAACACTGAAATTTGACAGATAAAAACAACTTACTGGGGCAAAAAAATCAACAAGCCACGGTTCCTTGTCATTGGCAGGAAAATTTTGAGGTCCAAGTGTGGTAACATGAGAATTAACACTTTCTTTGGCAAAGGCAAGTATATCATATAGAATCTTCCTTCCTTTGAAATTGAATAAAAGAAAAATTAAAATCCACATTCTGCCTTTCTATCCATAGAAACATTTCAAAGTTTTTATACTTCATATATTAAAGAAATGAAGATAAACTTATTGAACACACTGATTTTGGTGAGGGTCTAGTGTTCTGTATACTATACATAAATAGGTTTGCTTTGCCAGGAGCACCTTTCTTTGCAATGCTCCTTCATCCTCAGAGGCAGAGTAACCACTTTTTTGCAGTATTTGTGTTCTTTATACTTGAACTACTACTGCGGAACTACTAAATCTATTTCTTCAAACTTGACTTCCCTTATGAATTCAAAACCTGTATTACCAACTGCCCAGTGAAAATACTCACATGGATGTCATACAAACATTTCAAATATATTAAAATTGAAGTTGAGCTATTTCCCCCTGAACTTGCTTTTCTCACCTTCCCTATCTTGGCAATGGCATAGTCACCCACTAGGTGGATGAACATAGAGAGAACTTAAAGAATTAAGGAATAAAGAAATAAAATATCTAAAAAATGAGTCAGAGCCAAAGAATACAATAACTGACACTAAAAACACATTAGAGGGAATCAACAGCAGATTATAAGCAGCATAATGGACCAGATGGATCTGGAAGCCAGAGTTGAGGAAATCCCCCAGGCGGAACAGCAAAAAGAAAAGAGAATAAAAAATGAGCATAGGTTAGGTTAAAGGGCCTCTAGGACAGCATCAAGTGTCCTAATATTGACATTACAGAGGGTTCAGAAGGAGAAGAAAGAGAATAAAAGACAGAAAACTTCTTTGAGGAAATCAGAGCTGAAAACCTTCCCTACCGGGGGAAGGAAGCAGACACACAGATTTAGGAAGCACAGAGAAGACCAAACAAGAACTCAAGTAAATTCACACCCAGACACATTTTTAAAATGTCAGAATTAAAGAGAAAAGAGAAAATCTGAAAAAGCGAGAGCTGTGCCAACTAGTTACACACAAGGGTACCCCCATACGATTATAAGCTGGTTTTTCAGCAGAAACGTAGCAGGCCAGAAGAGGGTGGCAGGATATATTCAAAGTGCTGAAAGGAAAAAGTCTACAACCAAGAATACCCCACCCAACACAGTTCTCATTCAGAATTGAAGGAGAGATGGTTTCCCAGGCAAACAAAAGTTAAAGGAGTTCATCACCACTAAACCAGCCTTAAAAGAAATGTTACACAGACTTCTTTACAGAAAAGGCCATAGTTAGAAGAAAGTTATGAAAGAAAAAAAAAATCACTGGTAATGGCAAACATTGGTAAACATGTAGAAAATGTAGTGGATCAATCACTTATAAGGCTAGTATGAAGGTTAAAGAGAAAAGTAGTAAAATCTGTATCTACAATAATTAGTTATGGGATACACAAAAAGATATAAAATAGGAAGCCAAAAAAAGTCAGGAGAGTAAAACACAGTGCTTAAGATGCATTCAAACCTAAGTGACACTAACATAAGTTGTTATATATGAACCTAATGATAACCAAAAACCTGTAACAGATGCACAAAAAATGAAGAAATCCAAATATAACACTAAACAAAGTCGTCAAATCACAAGAGAAGAAAGAAACAGAGAGGAACTACAAGAAAATGGCAATACATACCTATCATCAGTAAGTACTTTAAGTGTAAATGGACCAACTGCTCCAAACAAAAGACACAGGGTAGCTGAAAGGATAACAAAAGCCAACAAAACAAAACCCCCTCTCTAGGCTACCTATATCACTTCAGATGTAAGGACATACACTGACTGAAAGTGAAGGGATGACAAAAGATATCTCATGCAAATGGAAACAAAAGGAAAAATAGACTAGCAATACTCAAACAGACGTTACAACAAAGACTGTAATAAGAGACAAAGAAGGACATTACATAATGATAAAGGGATCAATTCAACAAGAGGAAATAATTATAAAAATTTATAAATGTCAACACAGGAGCACCTAATACGTAGAGCAAGTATTAACTGACGTAATGGGAGAAAGTGACAGTAATACAATAACACCTCACATACATCAATGAACGACAGGTCATCCAGACAGAAAATCAACAAGAAACCAGTAACCTTCAAGGACATATTAGACCAGTTTGACTTAATAGATAAATACAGAACATTCTTTTCAAAAACAGAATACATGTTCTTTTCAGGGGCACATGGAACACTCTCCAAGATAATCATGTTAGGCCACAAAACAGGTCTCAATAAATTTAAGAAGACTGAAATCATACCAAGCATTTTTTCTGATCGAATGGTATAAAACTAGAAACAAACAAAACTGGAAAAAAACACAAACACATCGAAGCTAAACATGTTCCTAACAACCGAGATGATGAAGAAATGAAAGAAGAAAACAAAAACAATGCCTTATGACAAATAAAAATCAAACACAATATTCCAAAATCTATGGGACCCACCAAAAGCAGTTTTAAGAGTCAAGTTTAGGGGCGCCTGGGTGGCTCAGTGGGTTAAGTGTCTGCCTTCAGCTCAGGTCATCACCCCAGGGTCTTGAATGGAGTTCAGCATCTGGCTCCCTGCTCAGCGGGGAGTCTGCTTCTCACTCTGCCTCTGACCCCACTCGTGTTCTCTTTCTCTTGCTCCCTCACTCTCTCAAATAAATAAATAAATAAATAAAATCTTAAAAAAAAAAAAAGAGGCAAGTTTATAGAGATACAGGCCTACCTCAGGAAACAAGAAAAATCTCAATCTAACCTTACATCTTAAACGAACTAGAAAAAGAAGAAATAAAGTCCCAAGTTAATAGAAGGAAAAAATAAAAGAGCAGAAATAAATGACCCTCTACTCAAAAACTAATAGAACAAATCAACTCAGTAAAGTAACAGGATACAAAATTAATATACCGAAATCTGTGTTCTTTTTTTTTTTTTTTTGAGGGCAGGGAGGGACAGAGGAAAAGGGAGAGGGAGAATCTTAAGCAGGCTCCACACCCAGCGTTGAGCGCGATGTGGGGCTCAATCTCACGACCCTGAGATCATGACCTGAGCTGAAATCAGAAGTCCGATGCTTAACCGACTGAGCCACCCAGGCACCCCAAGAGCTGGACACTTAACTGACTGAGTCACCCAGGTTCCTCAATCTGTGCTATTTCTATAATATCAAACTATCAGAGAAATTATGAAAACAATCCCATTTAGAATTGCATCCAAAAGGATAAAATACTTAGGAATAAATGTAACCAAGGAGATAAAAGACCTGTACTCCAAAAACTACATTGTTGAAGAAATTGAAGAGGACACAAATAAATAGAAAGATATACAGTCTTCATAGATTGGAAGGATTAATGTTATTAAAATGTCTATATGATCTCTAAAAATCTACATATTCAATGCAATCCCTATCAAAACATCAATGGCATTTTTTACAGAGTTAGAACAAATTATCTTAAAATTTGTATGGAACCACAAAAGACCATGAAGAATCAAAGCAATCATGAAAAAAGAGAACAAAGCCAGAGGTATCGTGCTCCCTGATTTCAAGATACACTATAAAGCTATAATAATCAAAACATATGGTATTGGCACAAAAAAAGACACACAGATCAATGGAACAGAATAGAGAGAAATAAACCCATACTTATATGGTCAATCTGTGACAAAGGAAATAAGAACATAAAATGGGAAAAAGACAGGCTCTTCAATAAATGGTACTGGGAAAACTAGAGCTACATGCAAAAGAATGAAACTGGACCACTTTCTTAACCATATACAAACATCAATTTAAAATATATTACAGACCTAAATATAAGACCTGAAACCATGACTCCTAAAAGAAAACACAGGCAGAAAACTCTTGGACATCTGTCTTACCAATATCTAAAAAACAAAATGAATGAAGAAGCAAAACAAAACAGAACAGACTCATAAATACAGAGAACAAACTGGTGATTGCCAGAGGAGAGGGAGGTGGGAGGAAGGGTCAAACAGTTAAGGGGATTAAGAGGTACAAACTTCCAGTAACAAATAAACAAGTCACGGGTGTAAAGTAGAGCACAGGGAATGGAGTTACTAATGATGTAATGTATGTAATGATGTAATGATGTAACAACTTGATATGATGACAGATGGTAACTAAACATCATGGTGATCATTCTGTAGTGTATATATAAAAGGGAATTATTATATAATACACCCGAAACTAATACTGTAATCCAATTATACTTCAATGAAAAAAAATTTAAAAATAGGAAAGTCAAGGCAGAAAAGTGACACGAGACTGTCAATTTTACCAGAGGATAATAGAGTAAATGAAGGAGATGATGAACTAGAAATAAAGCAGCAAACACAGAAGGGAGGGGAATCAGAATTATTTCAGAGATAAAAAAGAACAGAACTCCATTATTAAAACGTGGTAATTTTTAGCACTTTCAAGAGACAGTACAGTTTAGTATTGTTGTAATCCTAGGCTTTGGAGTCAGACCTATTTGGATACAAAATCCACCTTGACTAGTTACTAGGTGTTGATCATAGGCAAATAATTATCCCGAGCCACTGTTTTCTCCCTTGGTGGGCTGCTGTGAAGATAAAAACATAAAGGGAAACGTACGTGAAGCCTTTAGAAAAACATCTGACTTGTAGAAAGTACTAAATAAACAGGAGTTACTGTTAGGTTCATCTTGCCAAGACTTTGCTCACATAGCTCCTTCAGCTTAGCCTCCCTTCTTGCTTTTCTCTATTTGCTTTGAGAAACTGAGCATTCAAATGTTATCTAATTCAAACATCATCTCTGGATCTATACTACACATAAGTCTCTTTATTTGATCTTATAATTTATACATACTGGCCATTACAATGTTTTTCATATTGTCTTATGATCTCCTTCTATCAACCCCACCAGATGATATTTAAAAAAATTTTTTTAAAGATTTTATTTATTCATGAGAGACTGAGAGAGAGAGGCAGAGGGAGAAGCAGACTCCCCGCTGAGCAGGGAGCCCGATGAGGGACTTGATCCTGGGATCACAACCCGAGCTGAAGGCAGACACTTAACCAACTGAGCCACCCAGGCGCCCTGATATTTTAAATGTCTTGAGAGAACTTTGCATTCCTAAGCACATAACATCAGTCAATATCTGTTATTCACTTAGCTGTGTTATAGTTAGTAGTTTGTGTGTTTCTTTTGCTACATTTGACCTTTTTCAGGACAGGGACTATGAGGTATCCCAAATCCTCATAATTGCAACTGTAGTTACATGAATGCAGAGCTGAAGTCCCATTATAAGCTGAAATGTAAAAATGTAATTATAAATTCAGGAGAGATAAAAGTAGCCATAGAAATATTTAATAGTCTAGGGGCGCCTGGGTGGCTCAGTCATTAAGTGTCTGCCTTTGGCTCAGGTCATGATCCCAAGGTCCTGGGATTGAGCCCCACATCGGGCTACCTGCTAGGCGGGAAGCCTGATTCTTCCCTCTCCCACTCCCCCTGCTTGTGTTCCCTCTCTAGCTGTGTCTTTGTCAAATAAATAAATAAAATGTTAAAAAAAAAATTTAGTCTAGTGGAGGAAAAATCTGGAAAATGCCCATGGCTGAGATGCTACTTTGGTACACTGGAAATGGAAACTATAGATGTTGCTCACTTTTATGAATAAGACCCCTAAATTTTGCACTAACCTGACATGTCACCAGCATTCTTGCTGAAACACTAATCAAAATAGCAGAAAAAAGTTATCTTAAAAAGAAAAGAGAATAAAATAACTAAATATAATTCAAAAAATCTTTCTCCAAAAGAAACCTATTTACTAATAAAAGCAAAGTTATTTACAGTAAGTATATTTATATAAAACAAAGTAAAAAGAACCACAAAAGACCCCAAATAGCCAAAGTGCTCTTGAAAAAGAACAAATCTAGATATCATGCTCCCTGACTTCAAGATATAGGACAAAGCTATAGTAAACACGACAGCATGGTATGGCATAAAAACAGACACTTAGGTCAATGGGACTATAGAACAGAGACCCCAGAAATAAACCCATGCTTACATAGTCAATTAATCTTTGACAAAGGAGGCAAGATTATACAAGGGGGAAAAGAGTCTCAGTAAATGGCACTAGGAAAACCAGTCAGCTACATGCAAAAGAATGAAATTCAACCACTTTCTTACACCATACACAAAAATAGACTCAAAAGGTATCAAAGACCTAAACGTGAAACCTGAAACCAAAGAAGTCCTGTAAGAAAAAATAGGCAGTAATCTCTGACATTGGCGTTAGTAACAATTTTTCTAGACCTGTCTCCTCAGGCAAGGGAAACAAAAGCAAATAAACTATCAGGACTACATCAAAATAAAAAAATTTTGCACACTGAAGGAAACAATCAACAAAAGGAAAAGGCAACCTACTGAATGGGAGAAGTGATTTTCAAATGATACATTATTTTTTTTAACTTTATATATAAGGATAGAGAGAGTGCACTCGAGATGGGGGGTTAGGGGCTGAGGGAAAGAGTATCTTTTTTTTTTTTTTAGATTTTATTTATTTTAAAGATTTTTATTTATTTATTTGTCAGAGAGAGAGAGAGTGCTCAAGCAGGGGAGAGGGGCAGGCAGAGGGAGAAACAGGCTACCTGTCGATCAAGGAGCCTGATGCTGAACTTGATCCCAGGACTCTGGGATCATGACCTGAGCCGAAGGCAGACACTCAACCAACTGAGCCACCCAGGAGTCCCAGATTTATTTATTTTAGAGAGAGATGGAGAGAGTGTGTGAGCGCTGAGCAAGCAGGGGGAGGGGCAGAGGGAGAAAATCTTCAAGCAGACTCCCCGCTGACCAAGGAGCCCAACGAGGGACTCTATCTCACAACCTATGAGATCATGACCTAAGCCAAAACCAGGAGTCAGACGCCCAACCAACTGAGCCACCTAGGTGCCCCAAGAGGGAGAGAGAATTTTAAGCAGGCTCCCAACCCGGGGCTTGATTTCACAACCCTGAGATCACGATCTGAATTGAAATTAAGAGTCGGACACTTAAGTTACTGAGACACGCAGGTACCCCTCAAATGATATATCTAATATCATCAGGGAAAAGCAAATCGAAACGACAATGAGATATCACCTTATACCCATCAGAACACCTAATAACAAAAAGACAAATAGCCAGAGTTGGCAACGATGTAGAAAAAAAGAACCCTCATGTACTGTTGATGGGAATACAAACTGGTGCAGCCACTGTGGAAAACAGTAGAGAGGTTCCTCAAAAAATTAAAAATGCCATACAATCCAGTAATTCCACTATTGAGTATTTACCCAAAGAAAACAAAAACACTAATTTGAAAAGATACATGCACCCCTGTGTTTATTTCAGCATTAATTTACAACAGCCAAGATATGGAAGCAACACAAGTGTCCACTGACAGATGGATAAAGAAGATGTGTGTATGTACACAGACATACACATACACACAGATGGAGTATTGTTAGCCATGAAACAGAGTAAGATCTTGCCATTTGTGACAATATGGATAGACCTAGAATATATGCTAAGCGAAATAAGTCTGAGAAGACAAATATATGATTTCACTTACATGTGGAATCCAAAAAACAAAACAAAGTAGAAACAGACTCATAAATACAGAGAACTGGTGGTTACTCAGGGGAGAGCGATGGCAGGATGGGCAAAATGGATGAAATGGCATGGGAGTTACAGGCTTCCGGCTATGGAATGAATAAGGCATGGAGATGAAAGGTAGAGCATAGGAATATAGTAAATGGTACTGTGATTGATGCTAACTACACCTGTATGAGCACAGCATAACATACAGAGTTGGGGAATCACTGCTTTACACCTGAAACTAATATAACACAGTGTGTCAACTACATATTAAAGAATTTTAAAAAAACAAGGTAAAAAGTATAATTAAAAAATTGCTATTTGAAAATAAATATACATTTTTATCATTTTCTCCCTTCTTACCATGATGGATTTCATATTCTTTGGTTCCTTGTCCTTTAAATACTGCTAAACATGGCTGAAACACATACAGATTACTACAGATGTCTGGGGCAGAGGAACAGTCAAACTTACCAACCTAAAGTAGAAAATTTAAATTGATGAAAACAAAATCATACGCATTCATTTTTTTAAATATTCATAAAGGAATGACATTGCTCTAACAATAGTTTCTAAACAGAAATTAACTGGCCATGAAAATAAAAGATAGAAATAATTCACATTTAACACTGAAATTCAATTTTAGTTAAGGGAAAAAAAAAAGCCTTTTAGAGTTCAAAAGCCTGAGAAAATTTTCCAGAAAATAGGAAGTTGTTTAAGAAATCCACTCTTTCGGGCGCCTGGGTGGCTCAGTTAAGCGTCTGCCTTCAGCTCAGGTCATGATTCCAAGGTCTTGGGATCAAGCCCTTCATTGGGCTCCCTGCTCCACAGGGGGACTGCTGCTCCCCCTGCTGTGGTCTCTCTCAAATAAATAAATCAAATCTTAAAAAAAAAGTTCAAGAAATCCACTCTTCTAAAAATATAGGGAGTATTTATATAAGCTTGGAATGGGGGAGAGAGAAAACGTTTTTATACCCTAAAAGCAGAAATAATAAAGCAAAGCCTGACAATTTCATACACTGTAAGGGAAACAGCATAAAGAATACTAAGAGGGAAATGATAAACCAAGAAAAAATATCTGAGGATTTCAGAGGATCCACTAAGAAGTAAAAGATAAATATCCTATCAGAAGAAAGAAAATGGGCCAGAGACAGAAAATAGAGAAAAATCATGATTTGTTAATAATCACAAAAAAACTTTTTCAACCCCACTAGGAAGCAAATAAGTGAAAATGAGTATTATTAACATATCACTTTTGGCTTATCAGAATGGTTATTAAAAAAATGATAATACCATGGCTGGCACAGGTGTGGAGAAATGGTTACTGACATGTTATAAGAATATAAAATGATATAAACATTCTGGAGGACAACTGGTAATGAGGACAATTTAAGAAAAAACAACCTTGGTTAAAAAAATTCTTCATACTGCATTTTTAGAGTATGTACTCTTAATATAAAAAAATAATGGAAATGATGTTAGTAAAAGAGGATTTGTTAAACAACTATGGTGTAACCATATAGTGAAATATTACCTAGACTTTAGGGAGGATGGTCTCTCTAGGATGATAAATATCTATATATGTGTTTAGTAATGTATTTAATATATTTATATATACATATATATATATCATCATCTCTGAATATCAGGTAGTGCTTCATACACATATATATACATCTACATATATACATATTCATATACACACAAACACACATATATATACATACACAAACTAGCATATAAGAAAATATACAACATTGTCAAATGGATAATTCTACACAAGAGAATACAGCAGTTCCCCCCTTATCAGTGGTTTCACTTTCCACAGTTTTGGTTCCCACTGGTCCAACTGTAATCCAGAAGTATATGATTCTCTTTCTCGGGTATTCTCAGGTCAGCAGTAGCTAAACACCACGTCACAGTGCCTACGTCACTCACCTCACTTCATCTCATCATGCAGGCATTTTATCATCTCGTATCAGTTTACAAGGGTGAGTACAGTGCAGTACAGTAAGAGACCATTCTCACATAACTTTTGTTATAATATATTATTGCAATTGTCCATTTTATTATTATTGTTAATCTTTTACTGGGCCTAATTTATGAATTAAACTCTATTATGGATATGTATGTATAGGAAAAAAACAAGTATATATAGGGTTTGGTACTATCTGTGGTTTCAGGCATCCACTGGAGGCCTTGGAACATATCCCCTGCAGAAAAGAGGGACTACTGTATAGTGAATCCATTTTTTGGGGTTTTTCTTTTTGTTTTTAAAGACTGATTTATTTTAGGGGGAGAGAGAGAGAGAGATAGAGAGAGAGAGCGTGGAAGAGAGGGGAGAGGGGCAGAGGGAAAGGGCAAGACTTTACACTAAGGGCAGAGCCGGACGTAGGGCTCAATCTCATGACCCTGAGATCAAGACCTGAGCCGAAACCAAGTCGGACACTTAACCAATTGCACCACCCAGGTGCCCCTACAGTGAATCCATTTTTATTAAAAAAGTTCATAAAGTTACAGGTATGTCTGTTATAATGGCCATTATAATATGCATTTATGTACACACATATCCTTATGCCCACATACTAAAACATATGCAGAAAAAGTTTGAAAAATTACACAGTAAGTTTATAGTAGGGCTATTAACAGTGGTGAAAATACTAAATATTTTAATTCGTTTTTGTGCTTATTTATATTATCCTAATTTTTAAACTATGAGTACAAATTATTTACATAAATAAGAATTTTAAGAAGGGAAAGATATTTTTCTATGGTATGTCATTCCAGAGAACTGCCTGATACAGATATATCAAATGGCAGCTACTAAAGAGAAATGAAAGTTAACTGTTTTCAGGTATCACTGTAGATTTTTAATAGAAAAACAAAATCACAACAGAAGAACAAAAGCACTTAGGGTTTTCTTAACCTAGAATTTCAAATAAGCATTTTTATGTTACCTAAAATATAATTTTATATATTAAATTAATAAGAAAGCACACTAGCAGAAGACTAGGCAGAATGCATTTTTCTTACTTGAATATGTTCATTTTTAAGTAGAGTTTTTAGTTTCTTCAACTCAGGATCATTTGAATTTTCATGTTTTCCAAAATTAAAAAATATGAGCCACCGATGATGAGCCAACCGATCCTTAGAAGTGATAAAAATGTCAGAATCAAGAAATTCTAACGGTTCTGTTCTTTATTTCTTTGACTTAAAGTTAATTTTAGGCACCATACCCATTACTTCAAAATACTGTCTAAAATTCAGACCCATTTATGCTTATACTTTGTATTTCTCTGGAATAATGCTATGTAAATCAATTCTATATTAAAGGCTAAAAATCACTAAATTATAAAATCTAAAAGCAGACAACTGTGCCAAAAAAAAATACATAGTATTAATGATACATAGCTAAAAAGTTGGGGGTAGAGAAGTAAGCTTTTTCAGGTTTAGCAGAGTTGGGTAGGGATACAGACTTAGTTCTGGGATCACTGAGTAGGAAAAAAACGCTTTTACTACAAACTGAGTATTTCTAAAGCTGCTTCTTAGTTCTCAGTGAACAATATAAATAGTTCTGTAAGCAAGAACATATAAAATTCCACATCAGATCGAAAGCTGCTTTGTGATCAAAATCTTGGCTTTTTTGACACTCCCACTGAGGCCCCCATTCAGGACTGGTTATGTTGTATTGAACTCCAGACCCACCCTAAAGTTGCAACTCCAGCAATTAGAGTTTAACCTAGAATAGCTAACATATATACATTAATATATAAAATCCTTTGAAACTGCTTTCTAGTGATGAATAAAACAAATGCTGATTTTAAAATGTTAAGACTTGAAATGTTACCAACATTTACTACCATTTATTATTATTAACAGAATTATTACCTCTAGTGTGTTTGCCGAAAGTAGTTCAAAATCTGGAAGATTATGCATTATTTCCAAATATATTTCTTTAGCATCCAATGAATTAAGGAACTAAAATAAGAGAATCATATTGTAATCTTTTAATCAACATCCATTTATTTTAGTTGTCTTTTTTCCATAGAACTCTCTTAAGAAAAAAAAAAATCACAAAAGTTAAAAACAGTTTTTGAGCTATTTATTCTAAATGTTTTTTAAAAAGTATATTTTGGCAATTAATAAAAAATTGTGTAACTGGGCTGTTTCTTAAAAATACTGATGTAAAATTAAAATTCCATTATCTGGAATTTTCTTTTAATTGTGGTGTGCATTCTATAATAATCCTCACAATAACCTGGAGTAACCTCTGAATTATTGGGGAAAAAACTGTATTACGTTCAGAGCAATTTTAATGCTTATCATGTTTTGCAGAATGCCAAAGCTTTACAAACTTTTAAAAGAATTATTAATTAAAACACTAGACTATTTGATGACCCAAGACACTGCATACCCTAACCAATAACTAGTAGGAATTCAGAACTTATAACTGGAAAATTGGAATACTCTTTATTATAGAGGTTTTCAGAAATAAAGTCGAAAAACCTAACCACCTAGGGGTTTGGCAGGGTTAAACATCCTGATAAAGACCTTACCTTAAAGGTTTAAAATACAAACAAGTGAAAAAGGCCCATCTCCTTTCTAACAAATTTCCTTTATTTCTGTCCATATTTTATCCTTAGCATATTTTTCTCAACACTCTCCCTGCTCATGTAATTCTTAAAGAAGCAGCCGTTAACAACAATGGTCACATCAGGAAAATGTATTTGCGGGTTGACAAAACAGAGTTTAATTATGAACCACCTCTGCCTGATCATTCAGTATTACTTGAAAGGCCTGAAACTCCATTAAAAACTTAATAGCAACTTCCATGGTATTCAGAGCTTAACTGTGCCCAACATGAGAATAACCATATGGAGAGAAACAATGGGTGTAACGTAAGAATAGAAAACGGTTTTTCCTAAGTTTCTATTCTTAAAACTTGTTTTTGTTCTTTTTTCTTAAATCTTTAGCATACTGTTAAAGATCTATATGAAATATTTTCTGTTAACAAAGGGCTTAAAAGGCCCAAAGTACTACATGCCATAGTACTACAGGTCATTGACATCAGTCACATTTATTAGAAAGATTTTATTAAATACTCCTGATTATTCCACTAGAATCTCATTATAAACCTGTTTGTCATATAGTAAAACTTGGTAGTTACACTTACAAAGGATACTGTATAACCTCTGAATTTCTCCCTTCCTCCCTCCCTTCCTTTTATTCATTATATACAGACATGTCCTCTATAAAACGTACATGTAAATCACTTTTAAAAGGTGTAATGTGGTGAACATTTCTCAATTACAGAACATACTAAATCAGTTGGGACAATAACTCTCTGCCTCAAAATAACCTAATTATAGCACCCAGAGTTTTCTTTATACCTAATGCAAAGTTACATACCTTTTTTGGAGATTACTTCCCAATATGTGTTTGGGGAGACAGAGTTTTAACAATTTAATATAACTTCACTATATTACAGTCACTTCACAATAAATCAGTTTATTACAGATTGAAATTTTTTTCCTTATCGATGGAATGCAAAAAAAAAAAACACTGGGTACTTTTTTTTGGGGGGGGGGCAGATAACCACAAAATTACCATTGATAGTATACTGGGTTTTAGAGTAACATTAGGATATGAATGGTGTGAAATGCTGTTGTAAATAATACATCCCAAAACAACGAGGCCACACTGTAATGATTCACTACACTATGTGGACTTTTATCTATTTTTCTTCCCAATTACCCAGTACAATTCTGTCCACAGTAAGGGCTTGGTAAATAAATGTTTGCTGAATATACTGACTAGGAAAGAGGGAAGAGATGGATCTTCTCAAATGGATGTCAAGTATTACAACTGGAATTTATGTGGGAAAGAGAGCGTTTAAGGAAGACATAAACTACATATGACATACAAATAAATGAACTCACATTCCAACAAAACAAACCATTAAGCAGAAAAAACTGTCACTGGAATAAACAAGGCAAGATTTGCCAACAGCAAAAATGGAACTGACTTTGAGAGATAACCAAGATGTTTATATTAGACCGTACTTTTTCTCACCCAATTCAGTTTGAGGAGACCAACAGATGTCTTACTTTTCTAAAAACTTGAATGCTTTTAGAAGTGACAAGGACCATTTAATTCATCACTCCCTGTAGTTACACTTCCAGTATTACTCATTTATGTCTCCTAAGATTGCATCTGAGTTTGCAGTTTTATATCAAAAAGCAGAAAGATCTCACTAAAATATGAGACTGTAGTACTGAAAAACTTCTATTAAGGGACTAGGCATGCTCATGAACTGTGGGACAATATAAACAGAAATTTTCTATAGGGGCAATCTGGCAAAACAAACTGAAATTAAAACTGCCATGGCTATTTCATCTAAACAGGTAACTAAAGAAGTACACAAAGATGAACAAACAACATTGTTCATTACAACATTACTTATAACCATGAAAAAGTAGGTGAGTTAAATATCGAGAGGACTGATTAAATTAACTAAGCATGTCACATTTAGTGAATGGATTGTTACTTAGGGATTGTTGATTTACCTATTTATGTGTATGTTTAGCTCTAGCAGATAGTATGTAATATACATAGGCACTATATATAGTGTCCACTTGTGTGCCAGATAATCTAGGGATTTGAGATATAACAGTAAAAAAAAATTCAAACTTAAAAATGTATTGTGGGAGAAAAATAAAAATACAAAGCTAATATATTAGTGTATATTATAAGGTGATAAATGCTCTAGTTGCAGTGGAAGTGGATTTTAGAAAGATTTTAATGACAGAGCCACAGATTCTCCCAATGTAAGTTACAGAATATAAGAAAAAGAAGAGTCAACAATGACTCTAAGGTATTTGACCTGAATGATAAAGGATGGATTTTTTTATCAACTGAGATAGAGAAAACTGTGGACAGAGCAGATTTATGGGAGAATATCAGTGGTATAGTTACGGATATCTAAGTTTGAAAAATCAGTTAACATCCCAGGGGAGATGTTGAATAGGCAGTAGAATACGTATGTCTGGAGGGGAGGTCAGAGGTCTGGGCCACAGACAGAAGTGGAGAGTTGTCAGCATGAAGTTATAATTGCACATATATGTAAGCAGAGATCTGGAAGAGTATTTATCAAGGTTTGATGGTGCTTATCTGTGGGTGATTTGGATTTAGAAGAATTTTGCAACTGTCTTTATACATTTCTATACCCATATATGAATTTCTGTAATGAGTATGTGTTATCTTTGTCAACATCAAGAAAGCAGAATTAAAATACAGAAATAAAAACTAATTAAAGTTTCTCTTTTATTTTCTTTTGAGGTTTCCTAGGAACCTATTCAATATCCCATTATTTATCTTAGCTCCTTGATAACTAGCTTGAACCTCAGTCTTCTCATTCACAAAATTAGGGAGATGAACCATATAGTAGATTTCCAAACTGAGTTTATAACCAGAATCTAACAGGGTGGTTTAAAAAAACAAATACTGAGTCCCAGCCAAATGCACTAATGATCTACTTTTTAGCATTAGAAAATATACACATAAATGGAAACCAATAAAAATTCATATAACCTAAGACTGTTTCCCATACTTCTGGGTTGTAAAGGGTAATGGTTTCTACCATTATAAAATAATCCTTATAGCAGATCTTAACATTAAACAGAATCCCAGAAATTACTTATTCTAAATAATGTTTATTGTAAATGGATTCATTTCCTTGTTCACTGTTTATAAAATGATGTCTTATGTTTGAATGCATGTATTCACATATATATAAAGAAATTAGTAACTCATACCAAAACACTGCTTTTCTCTTTGTTACTTAAGGTGGCTCCAGGAGGAAAATAGGCAGTAGTACTTGTTGTAATATCCAAACTTTTACAAAGGTTGTCCTGGGTGGTACAGTCCATCCATCCTACCTTAACAAGACCATCCTACAGTGGAAAGAAACAAAAAACAGGTCACGTGTTGAGTAAAAGAGAAAGTTAAAGGAATTTAGATTTAAAAACCCCCAACTTTTCTACTGTAAATTTAAAATGTTTTTTAAAAAGTTTACACAAAAAATAAATGCAGATAAAATTGGTCTGATACAAAAATTCTACCTAACATACGCAGAAAACATATTTTTGAGCACACATAGATTTTTCACGATTTTCATAACTGATAAACTCCCAGGCAGCAAAGGGAGCTCCAATGAGTATTAAAGTATCAACAACATACAGATTATATTCCCCAACCTTAGTATGATGAGAGCTAAATATACAACAAAATAACAACAAAACAAAAAAAGTAAGAAATAAAGTTTGGAGGTGACACCAACACTAATATGTACCTCTTTGATTAAAGAAGAATTCATAATTATATTACAGGATATTTAGAAGTGAACAATGAAAGCACATCTCAAAACTCTAATTAGTTAGGAAGAAAAGTTTTATAGCTATGAATACATTATCAAAAAAAAAACCTTACAAATAAGTGAGTTAAGGAACTACAAAGAAATATTTAGAATCAATTCTTAAATGTCTTTCTTAACATGGCCATATGGTTTTACAAAATAATTGATGCTTACCAACATGCCACTGAGCCTGAGTCGTGTCTGTGAAGTCAAACAATCTAGAGGGGAAAAAAAATTATGACATAACTTTAACTTAAGTCTGTACTTTCGTTTGCCTTCCCCTGCAAACTACCATGTTGACTCTAAGGTAACTGACTGGACTCCACTGGTAAATAGTGACACATACACTAGGTAGATACTGAGGCCAAAGTCTCATTCCACACACGCAAACACACACGTACGCACGCATGCATGCACACATTTTCCCATTTTCTCGCTAGTTTCCCAGGATTTCTAGCTAAAGGGAATCTCTTTAGGATCTTCCTCTCAAATCTCTGCTCCTATCAACAATCCCCTTGATCCAAGAGATCTCATGATTTTGGAGAAATAAAATGTAATGGCTCTATTTGATAAAAGTATATAAAGAATCTTTAAAATACAAGTCTTTTACTTAATTTTAACTCCAGTAGTTAACATACAGTGTTAGTTTCAGGTGTACAATACAGGGATTCAATAATTCTATACATTATAGTGCTCATCATGGCAAGTGTACTCTTTAATCTCCATTACTTTTTTCACCCATCCCCCACCCACCACTCTGGTAACCATTAGTGTGTTCTCTCTACTTAAGAGTCTATTTCTTGGTTTGTCTCTTTTTTCCTATTTCTTAAATTCCATGTGTGAAATCATATGGTATGTCTTTTTCTGACTTATTTCACTCAGGATTATAGTTTTTAGATCCATTCATATTGTTGCCAACGGCAAGATTTCATTCTTTTTTTATGGCTGAATATTCCATTATATACATATATGCCACTTCTTTATCCATTCATCTATTGATGGATATTTGGGCTGCTTCCATAATCTGGATATTATAAATAATGCTGCAATAAACACAGACGGATACAGATCTTTTTGAACTAGTGTTTTCATATTCTTTGGGTAATTACCCAGTAGAGGAATTACTGGATTATATGGTAATTCCATTTTCAACTTTTTGAGGAACCTCCATATTGCCACAGTGCCTTCACCAGTTTGCATTCCCACCAACAGTGTATGAGGGTTTTTTCTCCACATCCTCACCCACAGTTGTTTCTTGTGTTTTTGATTTTAGTCATTCTGATAGGTGTCAGGTGTGAGATGCTCAACATAACTCATCATCTTCATGTGTGTTGGTCATCTGTGTGTCTTCTTTGGTGAGATGTCTATTCAAATTGTCTCCTCCCCATTTGCAAATTGGATCGTTTTTTGTGTGTGTTGAGTTGTGTAAGTTCTTTATATATTTCCCATTCCATACGTTGTCTTTTAGTTTTGTTGTTTCCTTTGCTGTGCAGAAGTTTTATTTTGATGTAGTCCCAATAGTTTACTTTTGCTTTTGTTTTCCTTGCCTCAGGAGACATATCTAGAAAAATGCTGCTATGGCTGTTGTCAGAGAAATTACTGCCTGTGCTCTCTTCTAGATTTTTATGGTTTCAGGTCTCACTTTTAGATCCTTACTTCATTTTTGTGTATGGTGTGAGGAAGTGGTCCAGTTTCCCCAACACTATTTGTTGAAGGGACTGTCTTTTTCCCACTGCATATTCTTCCTCCTTTGTTGTAGATTAATTGACCATATAGGCATGACTTTATTTATGGGCTCTCTAACCCATTCTATTGATCTGTGTGTCTATTTTTGTGCCAGTACCATACTGTTTTACTACAGCTTTGTAGTATATCTTGAAATCTGGGATTGTAATACCTCCAATTTTGTTCTTTTTCAAGGTTGCTTTGGCTATTTGGGGTTTTTGTGGTTCTGTACAAATTTTAGGATTATTTGTTCTATTTCTGTGAAAAATGCTATTGGTATTTTGATAGGGATTGTAGTAAATCTATAGATTGATTTGGATAGCATGGAGATTTTAACAATATTTGTTCTTCCAATCCATGAGCATGGAATATCTTTCCATTTGTATCGTCTTGTTTCTTTCATGTTTTATGGTTTTCAGAGTACAGGTCTTTCACCTCTTTGGTTAAGTTTATTCTTAAGTATTTCACTACTCTTGGTGTAATTCTAAATGGGATTATTTTCTTAATTTCTCTTTCTGCTGCTTCATTATTAGGGTATAGACATGCAACAGGTTTCTGTATATTGATTTTGTATCCTGCAACTTTACTGAATTCATTTATCAGTGCTAGTTTTTGGTAGAGTCTTCAGGGTTTTCTTTACTAAGTATCATGTCATTTGCAAATACTGAAAGTTTTACTTCTTTCTTATTGATCTGGATGCCTTTTGTTTCTTTTTCCTGTCTGACTGCTGTGGCTAGGACTTCTAGTACTACATTGAATAAAAGTGGTAAGAGTGGACATTCTTGTTTTGGCCCTGATCTTAGGAGAAAAGCCCTTAATTTGTCACCATTGAGTATGATGTTAGCTGTAGGTTAGTAGATGGCCTTTATTATGTTGAGGTATGTTCCTTCTAAACCTATTTTTGTTCATGAATGAATGTTGTACTTTGTCAAATGCTTTTTCTGCATCTACTGAAATGATCATATTGTTTTTATCTTTTCTTTTGCTGATATAAAGTATCACATTGATTGATTTGCTAATGTTGAATCACCCTTGCATCCCAGAATTAAATCCCACTTGATCATGGTGAATGATTTTTTTAATGTATTGTTGAAGATTTTTGCATCTATGCATCTATATTCATCAGATATTGGCCTATAGTTCTCTTTTTTTTTGTGGTGTCTTCTGGTTTTGGTATCAGGATAATGCTGTCCTCATAGAATGAATATGGAAGCTTTCCTTCCCAAGATACAATACAATCTTAAAATAACTTCTTCACCATTTTCGTGAAAATCCTTAAATAGGAATGCTAGGATACAATGAGACAGATTTACAAGCAAGGGAACTGTAGTACCACAGAGCCTATAAAGAGAGGTAAAAATCAATCTACCTGGGGTGAAAGGTAAAAGAATGTCAGAAAGTTAAAAAGTTTTTCTTAATGTGTGGAATGAACAGAAATCTGTGCATTAGGCCAAAATGAAACAAAATCCCTTAATGATAGACTAATTTAATGGTTATTTTTGCTTGAAGGCAATACTTTCCTAAGATGGGCCTTATGGGATAGGGTGAGTGGTCGATTTTAGCTGTAAGGCAATTCGTTCTCAATTCAGCAGCATGAAGTTGATAGGTAAAGTCTGGGTTAAAGACCCATGTTGGGATTAAACATATGAAATGTGTTAATGAATTGGGGGTATTCTGTAATAAGGGGGCTGATTTTTAACTAATCTCATTGTTTGAACAGAGTTTAATAGTTTGTGGTGTGGTCTCATAGAGTATTGAATTTTCAAATTAATTTACTGGTGGAAAGGTTCCTAGAAATGGAAAATTGTCATCTTCAAATATTTTAAAAGGCAACATGTATACATTTTTGATATGTTAAGTATGAGACAAAGTCCATAATACCAAAAAAATTATTATTTTGGGAGGGTTACATGTCAACAACTATTTTTGCAAACTGCCAAATATATCTGTCTGTGGTTACCCGAAGGTATTAATTATAATGAGAATAATTACAGTGAAAAACTTGTCCGCCAAACAAAGTCATAAATGAATTTTTAACAAATTAATAATTTTATAAATTATGTGTAAATTAATAAAAATGTAAGTATTCATTAAATAAAAAATTATAATTGGATACAAATTGTAGCATGAAGTACTGAATGATCAATTATAGTGGCATACTTAAGACTAACAGCTAGTCAAAGGGTACAAACTTCCTGTTATAAGCTTAACAAGTTCTTGGAATGTGATGTACAGCATGGTGATAATAACCAATAATACTAGATCATACACTTGAAAACTGCTGAGAGAGTAGATTTTAAATGTTCTCACCATGAAAAAGAAAAGGTATTTATGTGACAGGATGGAGGTGTTAGCTGATGCTATGGAGGTAATCATTTTGCAATATATAAGTGTATCCCCAACAGGTTGTATACCCTGAAGTTACATAATGTTATTTCAATAAGAAAATATCTCAATAAAAAAAATAAGACTGGCACCTAAAATTTAAATATCTTGGTTTGTTCATCATAACAAAATTACCTCCTCCTTTGGAACAAAAAGTGATCAGCCAGCCAACACCAGCAGCAAAAGCAGTTTGTATGGAGTTAACAAAATTTCCTTAAAAGAAAATAAAGCAAATTTCTGATTATCTATTATTGGAATTCAGAAATTCATAAAAATCCTCTTGAAGTCTATCAAATTCCTACATTGATTTTCCATTGTTTTCATCATCTAAAATCAATTCATTATTTCATTAAGAAAGAAATTGGTGACTAAATTTGGTAACTAAGGCCCCTGTGATCTGAGCTTTGTCTACTCATTCAGTTAGCCATGTTTTTCCCCCATACCACTGTACCGCACTGCCCATCTTTTTGTTAGATTCATGGCGAAGTACTGCTAGTTTACACATCACATCACAGTGATCTTTGAAGGCTTCCTCTTCATTTTCATGACAGATTGGGTCTGACTTCATTCAAGAAGTATTTTCTAATCCTTCCACTTTTCCCCATCTGAGTTCTTTTATATTCTTCACATTTCCCTAAGATTGCCTCTATCATAATAGTTACTACACTGCATTAATGGTTTACTAATGCCTTCCTTGCTAAAATAATGAGGCCCTTGAAAATGGGATTATATATTTTATTACTGCAGCCCTAACATTTAACAGTTTCACAGACATAACTTATATTCAGTGAATGATGAGAACATCTTACTAGATGTGAATACTATCATTTCATGGGTATCACAGTATCAGAGTATAACCTAAAGTCATTTGATCAATCAGAAGTCTAAGATTAGAGGAAAGAGTTTTTAAACTTCAAAATTACACTAGATAGGCAGGAATTGACTGCCATACAGTACAGTTATGAAAGCAATAAAACACTTGGTTAACTAAACATTCAATCGCACTTTGAAAGCTGCCATTACAGCTAGCATCACATTGTATTCATTTCCCACATCTTAACTGTTTTAGTTTCTATGCAAATATGATTCATTTGTTATAAATACCAACTATTTAGCAGAGGTCAGAAAAAATGACAAAATTCCCTTCTAAAAAGATACTTTAAAAATTTCAATATTATGACCAATATATTAACACTATTACTGAAAAAAAATTAAAATACCAAATTCAAAGTATCCTTGAAAATCAAACAAATGAAGAAAATAAAATTACCTGTCCATAATTCTGTCACAGTGCTTCTAACATGCTGCATGGCGAAACTCACTAAACTTTCCTTTGATCTGTCACCATGATATTTCACTGCAGCCTATTATTTTTTTATAAAAAGAGAAATATCTTTTATTATTCTTCTAAAAACTCAGTAAAAATAATACCAAATACTTTTAATTTTACATTAGTTTGAATACAATAAGATTTATCTCTCAATAGTACAGTGTAAATGATATGAAGATCTCAATTGTACAGATTCCACAAGACATTTTAATAACACTATTTATAACAGTTTTCTAGTTTCAGTTTTATCACTAGAAAAAAAAGGGGCTATGAGAACTTTATATTCAATGAGACAATGCAGGTAAAATATTTTGTGAACTATAAAGTAAAATATGCATAATGGTTCAGTTAAGACAGAAACCAATAGTAAACATTTAATTTTGAAATAAAGAAAGGTCAAAGTATTGGCATTTAAAGTATAAGACTAGGCTCTAGTCAGATGGTGCCTAAAATCAGATTTAAAAATCAAAACAATCTACAAAATCACGTATTGTGTTTTCTCTAGTATCTTCCTTGCCATAAAGTTCCAAATTAAAAAAATGCCAACTTTACCCCTTACCATTCCAGACCTAAAAATGAAGAGGCTGGGATAACTGTTGACTCCTTTCATTCGGCAAAGCATTCTATCATCACCGCAGTTTACAGCACCAATTCGAAGTAATCCATCCACTTCTTTAGCAAAGTCTCTCCACTATGAGGAAAAAAGCACAGGTATTTCCCTGATAAGATAATTTTTCTTCCCTTGAACACTCTTCAAGCTATACATTCTTAAAGGAGGATATTTTTATCAAATAAAACCATACATATATGAAAGTATTTGATAATTGATAGTTATCATTACTATTAATAGGAAAAAATCCTAATACATTAAAAAAAGATTAGAATAAAACTTTAGCAATCAGAATGTAAAAAATACATACTGTGGGAGCTAAATCATGGCAGTGTGAACATCCTGGGGAGTAAAAGTTCACAAACCACAGTTCTCCAGAATTAACAGCAGCATCTAAAGCATATAAAACCGAAACAACTTAGAATTATTTACTAAAGGTTTGTGCATATTTTAGTTAAAATTTTGTTGTAGTCATATATCTTTCATGCTACCGTGGTCATTTTCTGTACAGGTTTTTCTATAAAAAGAGAACATACTACAGTTGACCCTTGAACAACATGGGCTTGGATTTTTTTTTTTTTATACAGTAATGTATTTTCTCTTGTGATTTTAATAATTTTTCTCCAGTTTATTTTACTGTAAGAATAACAGTATATAACATATATATAAAATATGTGTTAATCAACTGTTACATTACTGCAAGGCTTCTAGTCAACAGAAGGCTATTAGTTATATTTGGGAGAGTCAAAAGTTATATTTGGATTTTCAACTACGTGCAGGGGTCAGTGCCCCTAACCCATGCATTGTTCAAGGGTCAACTGTGTATCAACTGTCAAACTAAAAATATCTTTAAAAAAATTCATCTGGGCACATACTTGAATAAAGAGCAACCCTGAGCTGCAAGACACTTGTCACCATGAAGCTGTGAGAAGTGGCACAAGGAATCAGCAGCCAAACCTCATACAGGAGTTTGGTGGATAAGAGAAATGAAGAAAAGAAACAGTGAGAGAGATGGAAATTTAAGTTCATCTACTATCTGAGGCACAGGTTAAATACCTGGGTCAATCAGTTCTGACAGCTACTTCAAATTCTGAAAGAATGAAATAAGAGAACTACACAATATAGTAAGGACTGTGGAGATTATATTTAATCTTTACCCTTAAATAAGTCATTTACCTTGGAAAACTCTATTATTAGAAAAACATTAGATCAAGGTTTTTAACAGTTTAAAACACAAATACATATTTGCTAATATAATGATCTGAATACCACATGATATCCAGCCAATAACCTATTATGCATTATAATCTATAAAATGACTTGATGTAAACTCTAAGAAGAGAACATAGGCAGTAATTTCTCTGACCCTGGCTGTAGCAACATTGTTTTAGATCTGTCTCCTAAGGCAAGGGAAACAAAAGCAAAAATAAACTATTGGGACTACATCAGAATAAAAAGCTTTTGCACAAAGAAAACCATCAACAAAGAAAGCAACCTCCTAAATCGGAGGAGGTATTTACAAATGATATCTGATAAGGGGTTAATATCCAAAATACATAAGTTTATGCAACCCAACACCAAAAAAACCACATAATCTGATTAAAAATGTGCAGGGGATCTGAATATTTTTCCAAAGAAGATATACAGATGGCCATTAGACATATGAAAAGATGCTTAACATCACTCATCAGCAGAGAAAAGCAAATTGTAACCACTATGAGATATCACTTTACATCTGTCAGAACAGCTAGAATCAAGAAGAAATAACAAGTGTTGGCAAGGATGTGAAGAAAAAGGAACACTTTGTGCACTGTGGATGAGAATGTAATGGGGAGGCTCCTCAAAAAACTGAAAATAGAAATACCATATGATACAATAATTTCACTGGGTATTTACCTAGAGAAAACAAAAATACTAATTTGAAAGATAACATGCACCTTTTTGTTCACTGCAGCATTATTTATAATAGCCAAGATATGGAAGCAGCCCAAGTGTCCACTGATAGATTAACAGATTAAAAATGTGGTATATATACAATGGAATATTAGCCATAAAAAGGAAGAGATCCTGCCATTTGTGACAATACAGATGGACCTACAAGGTATTATGCTAAGTGAAATAAATCAGAGAAAAACACCATATGATTTCACTTATATGTGATATCTAAAAAACAGAACAGATGAATGAACAAAAAGTAGAATCAGGCATGTAAGTACAAAATGATGGTTCCCAGTGGGGAGGAATGTGTGTGTAAAGGGTAAATGGGAAGGGAAGTGGGAGTTACCAGCTCCCAGTTATGGAATAAATAAGTCATGGGAATAAAAGATATAGTATAGACAATACAGTCTATGGTATTGTAACAGCACTGCATGGTGACAGATGGCAGCTACACCTGTGATGAGCACAGCATACCTACAGAGCTATTGAATCACTAAGCTGTACACCTGAAACTAATGTAACATTTTGTGTCAACTATACTCAAAAAAACAAAAAAAAAAGTTTTTTTTTTTTAACTCTGTCAGGATGCACTCTAACATCTAAGACAAAAAAGTGAAGATAATTTGCTTTTGGTTGAAGTGTTTCTGTATAATTCCATATCAAAATCAGTTAATAGGAATTTATAAATAAAAGTTTCATAAATTATGTAATTTATTGTAAGATATTAAACCAAACATACTATTTTAAGTATGTATAACTAATTCACGTTAAATAGAAACATGTACAAGACTCAATATCTACTTTCAACTACAAGACACACAGATCTGTGGAAAAAAGTTAATCTGTACATTACTGGTAAAGTGTGTAATTTAGGATTTTATCAGCTGTTCCCTGGCAATGTTTAGAAAATCTGACCAACAGATCACTCTAAGTGGCTGAAATAATTGCCACATTGACTTAGACCACTAACTGGTAATAATTTAGGTAAAATTTTAATGAATTTAGTGAAGACTAACAGAAATGGGGTTATTTCATTAGCTATAAATAAGTATGAGATGGGTATTTACATATAAAAAGATAAAAGCAATGATTAGACAAAATAGGACTGATTATAAGTCTTAAATAAAAGTATGATATACAACAAATCTGAATGGCACTTAAATTGACACAAAACTTCACAGTGAAAAAAATCTCTATTTGGTATTTTGTTTTCATACAGCACTTCTAACGTATTTACACAGTTCCCACTGCTATTGAGTAAAATTAAAAATATTCCTAATGCTGTGTTATTGAAGCTCAATGTTTTTATAAAACCCAGCAATGCAGAATAGAACAAGTATATTTCAGAACGTAGCTTTCAGCTTCTAAATTCTACAATTACAGTAATGTCCATTAATATCCACACAACTACAGCTAATAACTTGTTAGCCTAGAAAAATGTAAAAATAGGATGAGGTCACAAAGACATGAGGTAACAGAGATCGAAGAGTTAAGAGCATGAATTAGTAAAAGAAAACTAAATGTACAAGTAGAGGATATACAGTCAATAAGACAACTGATAAATAACTCTAATGCTAGTGGGTTTATTTAAGAAAAAAAGAGCAGCACAAGCATGGGCTTTAAGATGAACTTGGGTTGAGCGTATGTCCTGTCTCTGGTACTGTGTCGGTCAGGAAAGGTTATGCTATAGTAAAGAAATGATTCCAACTATATCATGGGCTGTCAAAGAGGTTTACTGCTACCATCTATTACATGTCTATACTGATTTGGCTGCAACTCTCCTCCGTATCACTTCACCACTCTCTATTTTCAACAAGGCTATTTCTCCTGACAGAGCAAAATGGTGAACCAAATGTTGGCTCTTAAAGTTTTTGCCCAGAAGTGACATACATTACTTCTGTTCACATTTCACTGGCCAAACAAGTCATGAGATCAAGCCTGAGCTCTACAGAGTCGGGTGTCTAATTCTCCATCACAGAGAAACACATGAAGGAGAAACAATCAACGTGGACGAGTATAGTAAAATATACTACAAATACTATTAGCTGAACTTAGGAATGTAATTTTTTTTTTCTGAAATGCAGTTTGTAATTTGTGGAAAAAAAACACTAATATCAATACTGATGTTTATTGTGAAGATTATATATGATAAATATTAATTGCCTGGAATAGGAACTGACGCTCACAAATTATAGCAATGTTTTATTATTCTCTTCCACTTACCTACAAAACATTCTTATAATATGACCACATTTTATGTGACAACTTGGTTATAGTAACTCACAAAGAGGCAGCATGGGACTCACAGGCAGACAGCAGGGTTGTGAAATCAACAAAAGCTCCATGAAACTGCACATTAAAAAAAAATTCTGCCACAATTTTTGTCTCTCAGAATGAAGCCTTTTAAGAGGAGGTTTACTTATTCATTGATTCATTTTAGTTATTGAGAAATAATTCACTCCCTGATGTGAATATTATGGAAAAAAATTAGGAAATTTAGGATATTAGTTAAAGGAAGTTTGTGTCATTATTCGCAATGGTAGAATTTCATCTTTCTTAGCCCAAGGAAAAGGGTTTCAAAAAACTCAATCAACGGAAAGCAATCCAGTATAGCCCATGTTCCCGAGAGTCCCCTAAACCTTACTAAGGATCCAGTTATTGCACCCACTCCCGCAAACATGGCCCAGAATGTTCAGAAGTTCACCCTATGTGGGCTGTGCTTTGCATCATTTCAGCACTGAATGGGAAGTTTTGTTAGATGTCCTTATGTCTTGTATTAACTAGATAAGTATGTCTGGTTCACAATAACAAGACCCTGAAATTAACAATAACTACTCTCCAAAGAAGAGTTTCCTGACAAAGTCTAATTGAACAAAATCCTAGATTTCATTTTGTTAAGAGATGATGGAGATTAAAAAAAAGAAAAGAAAAAGAGGCAGAGGTACTGTGAGCTCCTTTGTAATTTCTTGAGCTTGTCTTCAAAAGGATGCCTGTATTATGCAGGTACTATTCAGAATGACTAGTGAAAGTGAGAGATGTCCTCGGTTTTGCAGATACCGTCTAGAATTTGCTTATAATGACCAGTACCATACTTTCCTGTGACATATAAAAAGACAATATGCACCACGTTTAACCGGAAGGATGAGAACATTAAGTGGAGTTTACTAATCACATTTTCTCTTCTGTACTATAAACTTTCTAGAATTCACTCCTGATAAAAGTGAACTATGTAATTTGGACTAACTCTCCCACTATGACCCCAAAATTGGACAAAATATAAAAGTCTTCTGTTGAAAGCATCAGACAATTAACAACACGAAGAATTAGGGGGCCAAAGCATGGGAGAAGGTGGAAATCAGAGAGCCAGCGTTTTCGAGAAAAGGTAGTTGATTGGCAAGAAACTGAGCAGAGCTTTCAATATATTCATGAGGCTAAAGGGATAAAAATGGAATATACGGCACATTTAAGAAAGGGTCCTCTAAACAAAGATGAACTGGAAAGTGACCAGTCCTCTCAAAGCCCAAAGCTCAGCTTTGGAATCATTTCAGTCTCTATTTGGATAAAACTGATCTGAGGTTGTTAGTGACCCCAGCCAGAAGAAAGCATAACTCCTCTCTGGTGAAAGAGAACATATATAACTTTAAAATATCTTTGTAATTATATGTGTAATTAGTATACAAAAACAGAACTAAGTCACCCAAACCAACAGAAAGAACTGGTAATAGAAAGAGACCCACAACCAAGTAGGCTAATGTGATATTTAAAACAATTGACTGATACTCTCTTGCCTCAGTTTCTTCAATTAAAACATCAGGATCAGCTTGTTTCAGCCCAGTAACAGAGTATCGTCAGAGATCAGATGCCATGCTGGCAACTATGCACTAAACCTATCAGTATTAGTTTATTATTTCTGAAAAATTCTCTCTCAGGTTTCGTGGCTTTATTTTTCACTACTCTTTGGGATTGTACATGAACTACTAGCAGTTCTTAACTGTTCCATAGTGACACATCTGAGAAAGTTTGAACCCATATGCAATATAACCATCAGGAAAATCTCTCATTTTGGGTCAATTCATTAATTTGTCAGCTTACAAGTTTTGTTCAGTTCCTCCAATTCTCTGATTCCAATTTTCTGCCCTACTCGTCCCAAAACACTCACTGGCAGACTAGCAGATGAGAGATAATAATAGCCATACAGGAAAGCTATAGGTTTATATAACTACATGCAGTGAAGTTATGATTCTGCCAGCTTGTGTACGAGTAGTTGTTCAAGTGTTCATGTATAAGACTACTGATAGAGGGATGCACCGAATATTGACTCTGTAGGCCTAAGCTCACCAACAGGATGTAGAAAACAAGAATAAATGCAATTCTTGGTCAGAAGAAACTGTTCAAAATCAAGTGACGAGAACACATCTTTGATAATGATAATATGTGAGAAACACTATATGCATTATTTTTTGCAGCTAGTATGCTATTTTTGTTTTCTAAATGAGATTGTAATAGAAAATAAAATTGAGATTTGAGGTAAAATATATTGATTTGAAATAGAAAAGAAAGAATAAACCCATTATACCTGTAAAACCTTTGAAAGTATAAGAATCTAATCCAATAGTTAAAATTTTCTAAAATGCAATGGAAAATTATAAATAGAATTGTTATTTTTATATCCACTTTCACGTAAGTCAAAATAAATCTGCTTCCAAAATAACCACAGTTACCCGAAACTCTGAAATCCAAAAGCTCCAAAACTGGGAGTTTATGTGCAAGTTTGCAGCAAGCTCCCGTGGCATCCAAACCTGTCCTGAACTGATCTATTGGCTACATATTATTTTTACTCTTTTTTTTTTTTTGGTGTACTTACACATTTCTCTGCAGAAATATTAATGTTTTAGAAAAAAGTATACAGCCCCACGTTCTGCGAAGAACATTATTTAATCCATAGTGTATACTATTAAAATTAATAAAAGGAAATTTCACTAGAGTTGGAGGCTGGAATGAGGAGCCATACACCTCTCAGCATCAATTACAGTAAGAATTGTCAATTACAAACCCCAACAGAATCATCATCAACAGAAAAGATGATCAATTACAGACTGCAGATCAATTAGAAACTGTCATCACCCTGAACTCTTGCTTTCCTCCAATGGATTTTCATTCAGAACAATCCTTCCCAATTTCCTCCTCCTTCCCCATTAAAATAACATTCCTCTCCACTGTTTCTTGGACTTGCCTATGTTTTTGCCCTAGCTTGCATGTCCCAAACTGTAATTCCCTGCTATTATTGAATAAATCTATTCTTCTGCCGGTAAAATATTTTATTTATTCTTTTATTTATTCTATTTTTTTCTTTTTGCTTTAGGAAAAAACCTCTAAGAAATGGGGTACCAGTCATCAAAATGCTTTAAGGGCATCTCCACTTCTAGGACCTCAGCCAGTTTTATGTTTAAAAACTATGGTCCTTCCTCATGCATATTTCTAACTAAATGGACCCATTTACCTAAATGTAATTTTAGAACTTCAGTGACTATTATGGTGAACTTTCGATCTCCCCAAACTTACTTTCCTCAAAACTGAACTGGACAGACATGGCTCTACAGTTGTCGAAACTGAATGGGATGCCAATATTGCTTGGTATTTTGAAGCAACCAACTGCTACCAGGAACCTAAACTTTGCCTCTGCAAAATACAATTTTTCACTAAATGAGGCAAACAATTAAAAAAAGACAAAAAGGCTTCCAAGGGCTCCTTTCCCCGTCCCTGATCTTGCCTCAGGACACATGCAGCCCCTCATACGCAGGCCCCACCACCTCCACTGCCATCATCCTCCTTCCCTTCTGCACAAGCTCCACCTCCTCTATGCCCTTGGTTTCCTCATTTGAATTTTCTCACTGAACTTCTCTGTTCCTTAGAAACTCTCCCTGCTCCCACCTCTCCTGAACCTACTAAAACCTGCCCCTTTAGAGACTTCCGAGGATCCAAATAAACCCCAAATTTCTTAGGTTCCCTGGACTAAGGCTGAATTACAAGCCATAGTTAAAAGAGTTTCCTAAAGTGAGTGAGGACCCCCATAGGTCTGCTGAAGATTTTAGCAGAGTGATTCAAACGTGCCAACCTGGTTTCTCAGATATTTATCAGTTAGTCTACATGCTTGTTCACGAGGGCCAAATGCTGGAGGAAATCAGCCCAGAGGAACATCCTGAAAGGGATTCTGAGAAACAGACCCCTAACTTTTGGCAAGATGTTAGAACACTCAGCTGGAAACCTCCACTGAGCAATTATAGTAGCCTTTCCTAAGCCTGTTGACTGGAACAAAATTCAGGCTTGCACACAAAAGCCTGATGAGCTGTTCATGATTATTACAATCTACTTCAAATTATCTTTAAAGAAAATTCTGATCTTGCTGTGCATGTTGAATCCACACAGGTAGCATTTAACTTTATGTTTATTAGCAGGCTGAACTGGGGTCTCTCTCTTAAAAGAACCAAGACAAAATGGGAAACCATGTCCACTCCAGATTAAATCTGGCAAACCAGCTTGCTCACACCCTAGATGAGTCACCTGAAAGACAAACCACTACAATTCTTAATTTTCAACTCCAGCAAATGAAAGCCCCTAAGCAAAGCCAAAACCTCCTAGTTTCTGCTGTTGTTGCAAAGAGTCAGGACATTGAATAAAAGATTGCTACTCTCTTAAGTGCTTCAGATGTCTTCAGCCTTCTAGCCACCTTTCCAATGCCCTCCTAATTCCCAGTAATGGGGCTGCAAGGAACTACCAGGGATCTTCCCAATCTTCCCACTTAATCAGCTTGGAGAAACCACTCTCCAGATTGGAAATGAGTTTTTCCCTGTCCTTGACACCAGAGCTACAGTCTTGGTGCTCAACCTCACTGCTATAAAGTAAACTTGCCTCAGAGTACTAAAACAGTTCAAATAGTGGGGGTCTCTAATCAACTTCAACAGGTCCCTATCTCTGACCTATTCCCTTTTGTCTAGGCCCTTTAAGAAATATGCACCTTTCTCTCCTTAGTTCTGCCACCCCATTCATTTACCAGGTCGAGATTTCTTAGAAAAATATGCCAGAATTCCTTTCACCCAAAAGGGGGAAATAATTTTACAAGTTGACAGTGATAATTAAAATAGCCAACCAGGTGAATTAAATGACCCTTTGACATCTTTTATTTGCTCTGACAGTACCATAGCTGAGTCTGGGGATGATGATCATTTGTCCCTATTGGATCAGCTACTGTCCTCTTTTTGGGCAAGATCTTCAACTGATACTGGCAGAATCCACGGTGCATCTCCCATCAAGATTCAAAGAGATCCCTCAAAAGCTCTCCCCAGAATTAATGAATACCCTATAAATAAAGAAGCCCTTCAGGGCCTCATTATTCCCTGCACTAGTGCCTATAACACACTTATTTTACCTGTAAGAAAACCTAAATAACCGAGGATGGAGGTTTGCTCAGGACCCACAAGCAATAAATAACATTGTTACCACTTGGCACCCTGTTGTTCCTAACCCCCATATGCTACTGATCTCCATTCCCACAAAAACAAATTTTTCACTATAACTTAACTATGTAGTACACGTTTCGTATTCTGGTTGATAAGGCCAGCCAATTTATTTTTGCTTTCGCTCTCAAAGGACAGAAATACACCTGAACAGTAATGCTCTAGGGTATCAGAGAGAGTCCTTCTTACTTTTTCCAAACCTTAAAAGCTGATTTGAATGATGAAAAGTTTTCTGCAGGCTCTACTTTGTTACAGTAGATTATTTGCTTCTCTGCTGCCCTTCTCGAACCTCTTCACAGGAAGACATCTACCCCTTAAAACTTTTGGATTTATAGGAATGTAAAGTCTCCAAAGAAAAATTGCAGTTTGCGCAAATTCAGGTTCTATAACTGATCTCAGAACAAGGGCTACATTTGGATTCAGGTAGGCTTCATTGCATCCCGAACTCCTCCCCGCCCCCCCCCAATCTAAAACTAATCTCTAATTACAAGGTTTTCTTGGACTGACTGGACACTACTGAGAGTAGATTCCAAACTTCTTTCTTCTAGCTCAACCTCTATATGCTTTACTAAAAAAGGACAAACCTGACCCTATTATTTGGAAAGAGTGGGTAGACACAGCTTTTGGTACTTTAAAGAAAAACCTAATAAAGCCCCTTGCTTTTAGACAACCAACTTCCCTTTTTCCTCTTTGTATGTGAGAGAAGGGAAGGCTTTGTCTGCATTTCCCAAACATTTGCAACAGGGGGAAACCTCTTCTTTTGATTATGGCCTTTTGGAAATAGCCTCATCATGATCCTGTGACCAAATTATTTACTTGTTTTTTTCTGAAGGTTTAGAAGGTTCAGAATTCACAAGTCTTTCTTTCATCTGATGTATTATCTGACTCTGAACTCTTATCCAAATTCATGGTCTCTGAATTTGCAACCTGACAGGCTGTAGTGTTAGATAACATTTGTTTCCAAAACAGTTCTTTTGACATATCAATACTGTTTTAATACATCTTTGAGGATTTGCTATTTTTTGCAACAAATTCATTGGCTATTGCTTCATGTTTATACTTGCACTGTATCGTCCCAAATGCACTTGGTTAATTTAGTGTGCTCTTGAAGTATTCACTGCTTTGCTTTCATGGCCACTTTAAACGGGGACTTCCCAGAGGCATCCATAACTCTGGGTTTGTTTCTGTTGGGAGAATTTTCTCCCCTAAGTTGGAGTGAGTACCAATAAATATTTTCAGTTAGTTACTTTCTGATCTAGGGTCTTGGTTTAGAACCATCATAAAATTTGGGAGTTAGGTTACTTCTTCTGTTTTTGCATAATATATTTTAAGTTTTGTATTTTGTTGCCTGTCAAACTTTTGTAAAAATCACGTACCCAGTAAGGAGATGATCTCCAATGCTTACAGCCTTGACAAATATGAACTACACATGAGAAGTGCCTCACCTTCCTTGTTATTCAAATGTGGCCCTAAGTGGTTTCTGGTACGTACTTTCCTCGAAGTAGGATGTGAGGACCAGAAAAGGTCCTTCCTGGCATTAAGGAACAAAAGCATGAAATATGGAAAACCTGACTCTTGATCAGAGGTGCTTTCAGAAAAAGATCTTGACCAAAAGGGGGAAATGTGAAAATTAATAAAGGAAAACCTCATTAGACTAGGGAAGCTGAAAGGGGGAGCCATACCAATCAAAGTCAATTGCAGGAAGAACTGTCAAATGAAGACCCTAACAGAAGAATCATCAACAGGAAAAAATGATCAATTACAGGCCCCAACAGGAAAAGACGAACATTGAATCTTCTACCAGAAACTCACTACCCCTGCAAATCAGCTAATGAGAAATTGTTACCTCTTTGAATTCTTGCTTTTCTCTAATGACTCTTTCAAAACAACCCCTCCCAACTTCCTTCTCCATAAAATAAAGTTCCTTTTATTTGCTGGACTTCCCTGTGGTTTTACCATAGCTTGAATGTCCTGAATTACAATTTTTGCTATTCCTGAATACACCCATTTTTGCTGGTAAAATAACTATTTTATTTTAAAAGTTAAAAATACTACATTACCATGTTAAAATCCAAAAAAATTTCTAAATTCCAAATACATCTATCCTTAAGAGTTTTAGGTAAAAGAGTGGTCTTGGACTAGTTTTAGAAAATCATATCATCATAAACTTACCAAATTCTCTTCTATCCAATGTTATGATTTCAGGATCATCATCATAAATACCTAATTTAAAAGTAAAAATTATAAATCAACGGTTCACCATAAAAACAAATTACCATATAAAAATAGGTTACTCTTGTTTTATCATCAAAAATCAGAGTACTGTACTAAATCTCAAAGTTGAAGAATGTGCAACAAACTAACAAAACCCGAGAGTAAATAATACCACTAGTGATGCATCTAAACAGTGATAAAAAACAAAAAATTCTGTTTCCTGATAGGGACTGTCATAGTTGTGTATAGGAGTTCCTAATATTCCCATATCTCCACAGAAAACTTCTATTATTTTTTAATTGTTTATTTTGCACTAATTATAGACTCACAGGAAGTTGTAAAAATAGCAGACTTCTATGTACCCTTCACTCAGCTTCCCCTAATGGGTGACTTATGTAGCTTTAATAAAATATCAAAACTAGGAAACTGACACTGATACGTTACTGTTAACTAGACTACAGACCTCACTTCCTTCTTAAATGGTTTTTTAAATAAATTGTATCACTAAAATATTTTTTTAACAGTCTTAGAAGATTTACAGAAGTAGAGACCAACTTATTTAGTAAATATAAATTGTATCATAATTAAAACCAATGTGAGATTTGTTACTATATAAAATATCAAAATACTACTACTGATGGATATAGACCAGGTGTTAGCAAACTTTTTCTGCAGAGGCCAGTTAAATAGGCCTTGTGGGACATATGGTTTCTGCCATAACTATTCAACTCTGCCCCTGAAATGAAAGAAGCCAAAGACAATATGTAAATAAATGAGCCTAATTTTACTCTCGTAATTATCATGGTCTCATAATTCTATGATTAATAAAGCTCTATTTATAAAAAGAGGTGGCAGGCCAGATTTAGCCTGTGAAACATACATTGCTGACACCTGATACACGCTATTGCGTTGCAGTGAATATAACTGAAAATGCTATTTTGAAAAAAAAAAAAGTCAGTCTTGAGAAATAAATACTCCAATATTAATTTAAAGTTATTTTATGTGGTCACTACAAAAAGCATACCTCAATTCTTAGCTTGCATTTCAGGGTAACTAAAGACGAAGAGAAATCCTGGGTAAGTGAATGCTCCCTCTTGCCTTGATACCTGTGTTTATTTTACCTCCCCCCCTTCGGAATTCTGCTCCAATGTTATATTAAAAAAAAAAAGAGTCAAGGTGATACATATTAACTACATAAGCTTAGTAGTGAAACAAAATTAATTTTCTAAATTTACTCAAATAAAAAACAGTATTTCATAGAGTATCGTATCATCTTACCAAAATCATAACGATAATAATTCCAGCTTTCATACTGGCCTCCTTCTTGATTATCTGCAAGTCCCTTTTCTCCATATTTGTCATACTTTTTCCGCAGATCTTCATCTTTGAGTACTTCATATGCTCTATTTATTTTTAAAAAATCACTATGTGCATTTGGGTTATTCTATTAAAAATATTAGATATAACATTTGTTTTAGGTTCATGATCAAGTCTCTTCAAAGCCTATATGAAGATTTAATCTTGAGATTTCTGGGAGAATAGATACCAAAGTAAGGAGGAGTACGATAATGAAATGGGTTATCACGGGTTAAAATAAAGTATTTCTAAAGAACCATAATCTTCCAAAAAAAAAAAGGAATAAGGAAAGTAACATAGAAATGAGAATTGATGCCTCCAAAGGCTGACAGATATGGGCTTACAGTATGTCATTCCTTCTAAGAAATGCAACTGGGAAAAACTAACAAAACCTTAGAAACATTTAATTTTGTAAATATTATACTACCCCTAAAACAATTACAAAGAAATTTTAGGTTATTTTTCCATTTGAGGCAAAAACCAATATATTAACTAAAAACAATAACCCCAAAACAAAAAACAAAAGGTACGTGCCCCAATCCACCAGATAATTAAACGAGACTAATACCAGAGTAAAACTCAAAACTGGATTAGAAATGTTCCTCATTTATTACTGTTTCACAGAACTGGTTTTTGAAGAATGCTTTCATCTAGATAATAATTAGCTATAAAAGGACTACCATCTCTCATATGGAAACTTAAAAAATCATACTCTGAAATTTTAAAGAAAAATATGAAAAATAAAAATTCTAAATAGAGTGCAGATTCCAGGAAAATAACCACCTAATAAGAGTTCTACTGCTGAGCTTTATGCAACAAATAAATAACTCTATTTAAAAAATTTTACACAGAAAACAGAAAATTTTAACCCATACCTTTCTTCTTGATGAGTCAAATCTCGTTAAAAAGTTACATAAATTATTAAAAATACGATAGTATTAAAACATTTAGTTTTGAAAAATTACATTGAATATATAATCAAATATTTATGACCGGAATTAACTGGATTTGGCTGCTCTTAAGTTTTAATTTATAATAATTTCTGACTCTGGTCTGGGATTTGTACGTGGGAGAAAACAGTGAAAGTTGAAGCACGTTATTATTAGCTATTACTGCCATTTTTACCAAGTTCTAAGGAAATAATTTTTGTTACAAAGTAGTTGATCTTAACTTACTTTTTTTTTTTAAAGATTTTATTTATTTATTTGTTAGACTGAGAGAGCGCACAAGCAGGCAGAACGGCAGCCAGAGGGAAGGAGCCCGATACGGAACTCGATTCCAGGACCCTGGGATCTTGATGCGAGCTGAGGTCAGACGCTTAACTGACTGAGCCCACTCAGGTGTCCCTGATCTAACTTACTTTATTAAAAAAACTACTTAAACTACTCCACAACATTATTGTCGGCTTTGGAATTAACACCTGTAATGGAACTTGTTGTAAATCAGTTTTCAAATTAAGAGGGAATTGAATTTTAGTATCAACATTCCTTCACACTGTTCTCAACTAGACTATTTTGCTGATTCTTAGTACAAAAACTGAATAGTGATTTTTGCCATGTGATTTTTCTTAACCATTCTGAGCACTTATTTAAAATTTAAATATGTAGCAAAACTTTACTAAAATACATTAGAGATATTTAAAAAAAATTTACCTACCGGGTTTTTATCAGGATGTAGCTTCAATGCCAATTTCTTGAAAGCTTGTCTTATTTCTCTACTGCTTGCAGTTTTGGATACTCCAAGTAAACTGTAAAAATCCTGATCTGTGCCCACTAAAATGGCCATATACACTATTAGAAAACAGAGAATGACCCTTTTCAAGTCTCTGACATAGTCATTTTTATTTAACCAGACTCCCATTCTTTTTCTTATACAAGTTCTGATTTAAGTGAACATTTACACCGCTGGTTCCAGTTGATAAAATATGCAAGTTTGAGAACTTCTGTTCACATTACTCCAAGAGTGAATCAAGCATCATGAAATTGTCTCCCAAAATGTCAATCTAAAGAGAGGAAACCAGATGGTTAAAAATACATTAAAAAAAATAGCACTAACACTATTAAATAACATGGCCAGTAATACAGTCTCCATTCAATGGCAAATCACGGTGAGTGCCCAGGCTCTATTCTTTGGGAGCCCCGTCACTGCTTCCATACCCAATTTGTGAAACCACTCAAGACAGGAGATAAAAGGTAAAAGGTAGTAGGTAGTTGTAGCTAGCTGGAACACTTTAAAAACAAACAAATTCAACTATTTGCTCTGATCAGCACCAGAACACAAAGTTGGGAAAAAGTTGTTTCCTTACCTTTCCTATCTAGTTTAAGAACTGCTCTTTTGTAATACCATTTCCTTTTTGACTTTTTTTTTTTGGCCACTTAAGGCTACACCGTTATCATTTTAATCAAGTTTTCACTTATAGGAAATATCCTTTGGAGGGACTAGAAGGAAGTACAGGGTCCTTTCAAAGGATATTGTTCATATAACTCTTCCAAGAATGGCATGAATTTATATTGTTATAAGAGACAACATACTTGGTATGGCCATTTTTTCCTGAGTTTTCTCAATAGTTGCTTACACTATATATAAAGACTACTTTATATAAATAGCAGAAAACTACAAGTTAAGAGTGTAATTTTATTGCAAAGTTTACATTTGAGATCAATACAAATAGAAAAAAAAGAGAAAAGGAGGAATCAGTTATTTTGACATGCTCACCTGTATAGGGTAAATAATCTCCACTTCATCAGATCACAAAAGATCTCAAACTGCTTTGAAAAATCTAACCTTCTTAGCACTGTTTCTCTTTTCTTCATTTAATTCTAAATGTCTATTTCTAAATTTTTCTCCTTACCTGCGAATGGTCTTTGGCTCATTTCTAACTCCTCCTTTTCATGCAACTGAAACATACCTTTGTAAAGTATAGTAATGGAGAGTAACTGATCTCCAGACTAGAAAACAAGATTAGAGAGAAATAGAGAACATATTCTTAAACAGCACTTTGGGACAAGTGGTGTTCCCTGCCTAGCGGTCGTTCTCAGCGTGGGTGTGGCTGACTTGATCGCGCCGAGCTTCGGGGACAGGTGGAAGCTGCAGGTAAATCCAATACGAAGCCTTTCTGGCTGCCATCGCTCCAGAATGGGATGCGAGAGAGGGGAAAGATGGGAGACCTTGCGTGAAAGAGACTATTAAGCGTTGTTGGTGTGTGAAGTCTCCGGCGGGACCTGGGAGAGAGGAGCCTGAGGAACTGAGGCTTAAGCGAGAAATTGGGAGTTTGCAGAAGCAGAGAACCGAGGTCGGAAGAAGGGTGACGATGTAGGTAATTGGAAAAAGATGGGGAGCGAGAACAAAATAAACCGGCCGCAGGGGCGGAGGGGAGGGGAGAGTGAGGTGCACAGGCATTTCTCTCTCCCTTCCTGGAGAGCCCCGGCCGCCGCCGGCTCCAGCAGAGCCCCGGGCCCCGGCCCATGCCCACCTCAGTGTAGCTGGGTCGCCTCTCGCAGCTACTCCCCCATCCTCAATTCCCGGCGGCGGACCCCACCCGACCGAGCGCAAGCTGTGCGCGCGCGAACGAAGCACGCCGTCCCCGACCGCCGGGCCGCCGCGCTCGGGATGGGGGAGGTCGAGCCGCACCGGCAGCAACGAGCGTAGCAGCTCCAGTCGGCTCCTCGCGCCCCACCGGGGCGGGGCCTGGCGCGGGGCACTGTGGGAAAGGCGTGGAGGACGCGGCCTGGGAGGACCTGCGGCAGGCTCAGCGAGCGCGGCGGCAGCAGGGTGGAGAGGGCGGTGTAGGTTTAGGTTGACGTGGCCGTCCGCGCGGAATCCGGCTCCGGCTCCGGCTCCGGCTCCAAGCCCGAGCTCAGAATCCTGCTCAACCCTAGACGCCTGCGCCCCGGCACTAAAGCGACTGGCGCACGCGGCGAGCTAGACGTAGGACGAAGGAGTCCGCCCCTTCCTGCTCCAGTTGCTATGGTGACGGGGAAACCCGGGGGGCACGTTTGGGCGTTCAATTTCCGTGTGGCCCTGTTCTTAAAGGGAAGGCAGAGTTATGGAGCATTCTCCGCTTGGTGGGTGGGTGTGGCAGAGAGGGGAAATTTTGTGGAAAAAGGGTAACTTGGCCAAAGTGATTACAGGCTGAAGAGGAAACTTGGGAGAAATAAGAATATTTGTGTGTGTGTGTGTGAGAACAAACATTTGAGCATTCTACAGTATTGTCTGGTTTCCTAGTCGTCCAAGCTGGAAACTAGGGAGTTATCCATACTTCTCTCTCTCTCTCACCTTAAATTTAAATGATATGGTACAAAAACTGCATTTTTGATCCCCAACAACATAGAACAGTTGAAGTAGCTACATTTGCAATCATTAAAAGAAAAAAAAAACATTGTGAAGATGCCTGCTTAAGACGTTAACCCTAAAAAAAAAAAAAAAGACATTAACCCTAATATGAAATAAGTTGTAATTGGTAACAATTTCAGGTGTAGTAAAATCAAATGTAAGTTAATAAAAAACTGATGACTGTATGGAATCCATAGCTGAACTAATATATTGCAAGAAAGAGAAGAAAGGAGGTGAACAAAAGAAATATTAGAAGAGCCTAATGTAATAGTAGATATGTGCCAGGAACTGGTCTATGCACACATGTATTAATTCAGTCCTCCAAATAATCTTATAGTGACTATTATACCCATTTCACAGTTGAGGAAACTGAGGTAAATAATGTGATAGACCTAGGAGTCACACTTAAGCAGCCTGGCTCCAAAGACTGATGTTAATCATTATGCCACACTGTGTATAAACCAACAAAATCGTTAGAGTAAGGTGGAAAGCAAAACAAAACTGGAGAATCAAGCAGGGAGCAGATCATAGGGTTTTACGCTATGATGAAAACACAGACTTTATCTTTTTCGTGATGAAAAAGCTACTTAAAGCTTTTAAGTAAGGGACTGAGATTGTATTTGAAGCTATTGGAAAGTGAATCCAAAGGAAACCAGAAGAGAAAGGAAGAGCATTAAGGAGAATGCTAGAGAAAGTAAATTTGGTAGGAAATGGTGATTGGCTGGATATGGGAAATAAAGGAGAGGAAGGATCTAAGGTTACTTCTGGTTTAGGTACCTGAGTACATCCCCTAAATGAGAATCTCAGGGAAAAACAAAGCATTCTCATTTGGATATATCTATTTCAAAATTCCTACATTATGTCCAAAATAAATACATCTAGCCTAAAACTCATGGAAAGTGTCTAGACTGAAGAAAGAAAAAGGGAATTATCAACTAATCTGTGGTAGTTGGAGCCATGAGTATAAATAAGATTACCCAGAGAAAGTAGCAGAATAAAAGCTGTGAGCCAAGGATAAAATCTTGGGGAATTCTAATATCAGGAATGTTGCACGGCAAAGGAAACCATCAACAAAATGGAAAGACAGCCTATGGCATAGGAGAAAATATTTGCAGATCATATATCTAATAAAGGGTTAATATTCAAAATATATAAAGAGCTTATACAACTCAATAGCAAAAAAACCCCAAACAATTCAATTAAAAAATGGGCAGATGATCTGAATAGACACTTTTTCAGAGAAGACATACGGGTGGTCAACAAGCATATGAAAAGGTGCTCAGCGTCATTAATCATCAAGGAAATGCAAATCAAAACCACAATGGGATATCACCTCACACCAGTCAGATATTAGTCATAATATCAAAAAGCAAAAAAATAAGTGTTGGCAAGGATGTGGGGGAAAGGGAACCCTCATACTGTCGGTGGGAATGCAAACTGGTGCAGCCACTATGGAAAACAGTATGGAGGTTCCTCAAAAAATTAAAAATAGAACTACCATATGATCCAGCAATTCTACTTCTGGGTGTTTATCCTAAGAAAGTGAAAACACTAATTAGAAAAGATATATGCACCCTCATGTTTATCACAGCATTATTCACAATAGCCAAGATATGGAAACAACCTAACTATTGAATGACAGATGAACAGCTGAAGAAAATGTGGTATATATGTAAAATGGAATATTATGCAGCCATAAAAAAGAATGAAATCTTGTCATTTGTGACAACATGGATGGGTTTTGAGGGCATTATGCTAAGTGAAAAAGGACATACAGAAAAAGACAAATACTGTATGATCTTATATACAGAATCTAACACACACACACACACACACACACACACACACACCCACACACCACACCACCAAACCTATAGAGGACAGATTGTTGGTTGCCAGAGACTGGAAGTGGGGGGTGGGTGAGATGGATGGAGAAAGCCAAAAGATACACTTTTCCAGTTATAAAATATATGAGTGCTGGGGATATAATGTACAGCACAGTGACTATAGTTAATAATACTGTATTGCATATTTGAAAGTTACTAAGAGAGTAGATGCTGAAACTTCTCATCACAAGAAAAAATTGTATAACTATTTATGGGAGAGATGTTAATTAGAATTATTGTGATCATTTCACAATATAGACAAATATCAAATCATTATATTGTATATCTGAAACCAATATAATGTCAATTATACCTTAATAAAAATTTACAAATTAAAAAAAAGAATGTTAGCTCAATGAAGACAGGAATTTTTGTTTGTTTGAATTACTGTTGTATCCCTAGTTGCTCCTGGCACATGGTGGGTACTAAATAAATATTTCTTAAGTGAAACAAATTAATTTGAGAGCTGGACTGAAAAAGAAGAGCTCATAAAGGAGTCAAAAAAGAGTTGATCAGCGATGTACAAAAAGAACTAAACGTCAAGGAAGTTATTAAGAGTGATTCAGGTGAGACAGAATAGGAGAAGATACTTGCAAATGACATCAGATAAAGGGCTAGTATCCAAAATCTATAAAGAACTTACCAAACTCAACACCCGAAGAACAAATAATCCAATCAAGAAATGGCAGAAGACATGAACAGACATTTTTCCAAAGAAGACATCCAAATGGCCATGAACAGACACATGAAGAAGTGCTCAACATCGCTTGGCATCAGGAAAATCCAAATCAAAACCTCAATGAGATACCACCTCACACCAGTCAGAATGGCTAAAATTAACAAGTCAGGAAATGACAGATGTTGGTGGGGATGTGGAGAAAGGGGAACCCTCTTACACTGTTGGTGGGAATGCAAGCTGGGGCAGCCACTCTGGAAAACAGTATGGAGGTACCTCAAAAAGTTGAAAATAGAGCTACCCTATGATCCAGCAATTGCACTACTGGGTATTTACCCCAAAGATAAAAATGTAGTGATCCGAAGGGGTACGTGCACCTCAATGTTTATAGCAGCAATGTCCACAATAGCCAAACTATGGAAAGAGCCAAGCTGTCCATCAACAGTTGAATGGATAAAGAAGGCATGGTATAATATAATGGAATATTATGCAGCCATCAAAAGGAATGAAATCTTGCCATTTGTGACAACGTGGATGGAACTGGAGGGTGTTATGCTGAGTGAAATAAGTCAATCAGAGAAAGACATGTATTATATGACCTCACTGATATGAGGAATTCTTAATCTCAGGAAACAAACTGAGGGTTGCTGGAGTGGTGGGGGGTGGGAGGGATGGGGTGACTGGGTGACAGACACTGGGGAGGGTTTGTGCTATGGTGAGCGCTGTGAATTGTGTAAGACTGTTGAATCACAGACCTGTACCTCTGAAACAAATAATACATTATATGTTTTAAAAAAAGACGATAGTAGGAAGGGTAAAATGAAGGGGGTAAACTGGAGGGGGAGATGAACCATGAGAGACTATGGACTCTGAGAAACAAACTGAGGGTTCTAGAGGGGAGGGGGGTGGGGAATGGGTTAGCCTGGTGATGGGTATTAAAGAGGGCACGTATTGAATGGAGCACTGGGTGTTATACGCAAACAATGAATCATGGAACACTACATCAAAAACTAATGTAATGTTTGGTGACTAACATAACATAATAAATTTTTTTTAAAAAGTGATTCCGGTGAGACACTAAAACTTGTTAACTGGGCCTGGCAGTTAGGTTATAACTACCACAGAAAGCACAAATTTGGTGGATGGTATGGGTGGAAGTCAAGTTGCAGTGGACTGAAGATCGAATGGGAATTGGGGAGCTGGAAAGAGAAAGTATATAGGACTCATTTGAAAGTTTGGATGAGAAGAGAAGCAGGGAAATTATACTACAACTTGAGGGGGATGTGGTTTCAAGAGATGAAATGCTTTAGGCCTGAAAATGCTTGAATATGTTTAAATGCTGATTAGAAGCCGAGAGAGGGAGAGGGAGAAAGAGAGATGGAGGAAGAAGGGAAGGAGGGAGAGAAGGTGGGAGAGAATGGCTACAGATAAAGGAGAGAGGGACAGAGTCAGAGACAGAGGTGGATGGATTAAACAGTTCATTTATTCAATAAATTGTTTGTTGTCCACTGGGCCAGATCCCTGGCATATTATGGTGAGCAAAGACATCGCTCTGTCCTGAAGAAGCAGTATAATGGGGGGGGGGCACATCAATCAGTTATAAAAACAAATCTATAATTATGAAGGGAAAATACTTCAGTGCTGTGAGAATGAATAATGGGGAATTGATACTTTCATACTGGCTTCTGTGTCCTTTTGACAATCCCCATCACTTTTTTTTTTTTAAGATTTATTTATTTATTTATTTGACAGAGAGAGAGAAAGAGAGAGAGACAGCTAGAGAGGGAACACAAGCAGGGGGAGTGGGAGAGGGAGAAGCAGGCTTCCTGCCGAGCAGGGAGCCCGATGCGGGGCTGGATCCCAGGATCCTGGGATCATGACTTGAGCCTAAGGCAGACACTTAACAACTGAGCCACCCAGTCACCCCAGCCCTATCACTTTTTGACTGTGCTTATTTTACTGCACAATAAGATGTTCCAGACTCATTCAGTACTTTTCCTGCCTCAATCCTGATATCAACCATTTCTATGATTCCGTTTCTTCTGAAGAATGATATTTAGATAGGAAGATTTAGGTGCTAGATATGTTCCAAGCTTTTGGGATTCTGTTACTCCCAGGCCTTCTTAGTGGACAGAAGTAAGGAATACATGTACATACACACACACACACATGTTCACATTCATATATATATATATATATATATATATATATATATAACTATGAGTTCAGACTAATACCTCCAATGCCAATGCAATGTTACAGGAATCATTCCAGTTGTTCTAGTTTTCTCTTTTTCATGCGAGTAACTCTATTCCCTGAAAATGAGAAACACGGTTCCCATTATCCTTGATATATATGTACTTAATATGTATTTTTCTCCTGTATGTAAGCAATCCCCCATTGCTGATGTTGGCCCCTGTCCTGTGCATTTGCCCTCCTCATTGTGCTTGGGTTCCCACACATTATATTGGGCCACTCTAGGTGCCCTGTTTCTTCACTCAGGTTCCAGCCTGTGCCAGCTGCCCTCCCTACAGGACACCCTGAAAGGGCTCCATTATGCAGGAACTCACACCCCCACCTCACTACCCCCACCCAATATGGACACTCTCCTCACCTTGCTTTGGCGCTGACATTGTGCCTGTCTGACCTGATGGCTTTTGGTTTGAATTCAGGGTGGGAAAGGGCCATGATTGTTTTTAATAACCATTTTAGCTACAGTTTGAAGGATGTATTCTAGGAGGACAATAGTAAGTATAGGAAAACTGGCTAGGAGACATTGCAGTGGCCCAGGTGATAGATGATGGCTTGGACTATGGTGGAGTTAGTGCAGGTGTAGAGGAATGAATAGATTGAAGAAAAAAGTAAGAGGTAATATAGAGAGAGAATTTGGTGATAAACTGGTCATGGTGGAGAAGAGAAAGATACGTGGAGACACGTTTCTACTTCATATCATTGACATCAGGGATGTCCACTTGCTTCATGGAAACCAAAGCCTTACCAGCCTCAGTATAATAAATTAAAACTTGATACAATAGTTCTATCATGCATGAAATATGTTATAACAAGGACTATTTTGTGGTTTTTTTTTATTCCCTCTGGGGCATTGCTACTCATCCAAGATCAGCTCATGTTTCTTCTGAAAAATAATTTTCTGTGAGCCGTTCAAGCATATTTGAGCATTTCATCCTTTATTATTGCATTTATTATATCATATAGTATTAAGTTTCATTGGTTGGTCTACTATAATGAATTCTTTGAGATCAGGAATCAGATTTTATTTACTTTTTTCCTCGGTGTCTAGCTAGAACAGTGCCTGGCACCTATTCAGGACATGCATTATGATGGAGTGAAGAATCAATATTTATCATGTGCAAAGAGGAAAGAATGGCCCTTTGTTCCTAAAGTCATTATTACCTGGCCTGGGGGGAGGAACATGAAGAACACATATTCCCATGTAGAAACATAATAAAATAAATGTCAAATGAGTGGTAAAACAATATGTTCCATAAGGAATCAATGGGCTCAAGCGCTCAGAATAGAATCAGAGTGCAATAGGGGTGTTTCTGAATTTCAAAAGACAATGCCTAATAAGTTTCGAATTTCAGAACCAGGTAAAATCTTTGAGGTCATGGAGTTCATTCTTTAAATTCATAGAGGAGGAAACTGAGGCCCAAGAAAGTTGATGAGTGACTTGCTGAAAGACACTGAAATGTAAATGGATGAAATGAGAATATAACCTATGTCTCCTATTTTCCTAGCCAGTACGAAATGATAATGATAATCATAATAACTAAAACTTAGATGTGCTTTATATGTCCCAGGCACTCTATCAAGCACTTTACTTGTATTAACACATTTAATTGTCATAACCACTCTGTGAGTCAAGTGCAATTATCATATTAATTTTACAGATGGAAAAACTGAAGCTAAATACTTAACAACGTTACACAGTTAGGAAGTGGTAGAATTTGGATTCCAGCCTGGGCAGTCTAGATCTGGAACCTACAAGGAACACCTCAATCAAGTAATTGAAGTATTTCTGATAGCACTGATTTAAGCTAAATAAGGTGTTATTTTCATATAATTTTTCATAACAACATAATCACCTGTCACAAGTGCTTGATTTGGGGGGGTAAATTTTAATAGCTTATTAGATCAGATCAAATTTGTAAGGACAAAATAGTTGATGTCTTAAAATCACTTACAGCATCTATTAACGGAATTGGTATTTGATATATGTGTTGAATTTAGTTGACTTTGTGGTTGCTTATATCTCTGTGATAATTATAATTTCATATTTCATCTCCAATAAACAGGTCAACTTTTAGCTGTAGCTGACCTATCTTTTATGCTTATTTCCCTATAACGCAATTATTTTGACACTACAGTTTGTAGTGTTAAAAAAAGTTATGTGGAAAATACCCAATAGTGCAATTGCTGGGTCTGCAGCCATCAAAAAAGTGAAGTCTTGCCATTTGCAATGTGGATGGAACTAGAGGGTATTATACTAAGTGAAATAAGTCAATCAGAGAAAGACAATTATCATATGATCTCACTGAT
>NW_027397064.1:48767539-48838440 GCF_003265705.2 Callorhinus ursinus
GTGGGGGGGTGGGAGGGAGGGGGTGGCTGGGTGATAGACATTGGGGAGGGTATGTGCTATGGTGAGCACTGTGAATTGTGTAAGACTGATGAATCACAGACCTGTACCCCTGAAACAAATAATACATTATATGTTAATTAAAAATAGTAATGTGGTAAGGGGCGCCTGGGTGGCGCAGTTGGTTAAGCATCTAACTCTCGGTTTTGGCTCAGGTTGTGATCTCACCGTGGGATCGAGCCCCACGTTGGGCTCCACTCTCAGTGCAAACTGCTGGAGTTTCTCTCTCCTTCTCCCTCTGCCCTTCCCCCCTCACTCTTTCCCTCTCTCCCAAACAAATAATCTTTAAAAGGAAAAAAGTAATGTGGTAATTAAACCTTTAAGCTAATAAAAGTCAAAATAAAGCAGACATAGGAATGTACACACACATATACATATGTATATATACACATATGTATATATATTTTGTAAATATTGATTTTTCTTTGTACTATTTCCTACCTAAATACTTACTAAATTGAATTGAAAGCAAATAAAAAGCAAATATGGATTGACAGTCCTAGTGAAATATTTTCTTCTTTCCATTTTACTCGATAAACAATAGGGGACCAAGAGATCAGATTATAAATTGATAAAATGTGCCTGCCAGCCTATTACATCCCAAATCTTTGCAGATGATAGAGAAATTTATTTCAAGAAAAATCCACCTCATTGTTGCAGAACATGTACCCTTCTCAGTGGACCAGAAACTTTGAGGAATCCCTAAAATGTGGAAGACAAAAGGTATTGAATGGACAAAAGAAATCACTGAACAAAGCACAAAGAAGAATGCTGTAAAATGTGAGAATGGCTTTGGATGTTTGTAAGTAAAGAAGAAAATGACATGACATTGAAGGAACTTGTAGATGTCTGTTGGTTGAGGCACTATATTTAAGAGTAGCTATGCAGGCTGGCCCCTATGTTGGATGTCCCCAAGACTATCCCCAGGTTCGATGATTCACTAGAATGATCCATTGGAATAAGAATATAATTGTACTCATGGCTAAGATTTATTACAAGGAAAGGGAACAAAACAGAATCAGTAAAGAGAGAAGGTGCATGGGCAGAGTCCGGAGGAAACCAGGGGGAGTCACACAGGACACACAACTCCAGCAACAGGTTGTGGCAACATGTGCAAAGTGTTGTGACCACATGTCACAAGGGAAGTTCAGTAGTGACTATGCAACCAAAGTTTTTACTGGGAGCTGGACATCTAGGCATCCTTGGCTTAGCATGCAACAAAATTCTAGACCCCAGATGGAAAATAGATGTTCAGCACAAACCATATTGTTTTTAGAGTTCAGACACAGTGAGCCATGCTTGTTATTTAAGGAAAGATTTTTTACAGGAAGTTGTATATTAGCCAAGTTCCCAGACACGAGGCAAGGACCAACCTTCCAGGCAGGACTTTCCAAGAATAGCAGTCTCAGGTTTGCTGTGTCAACTCTTTCCTGTGTAGCCTCCTCTAATCACTCTGCTCCAACCAATCAGGTAGTACAGAGTGGAGGCATCTTCCGCCAGACAGGTACAGTGAGGATATGAGCATTTTCAAGGTGTCAAGGAAAGGCCCTGGTTTGCTAGGAGTAAGAAGAAGATGTCATATTCAGAAAATTAATGATTGGCACAATTCTCCCACCCACATGCTTTCCCTTCCTTTGTAAACACAAAGGAGGTCCTATAGTGCATAGGAATAGCGAGAGCAGTTAAGGAATGTACACAGAGTGGGCTGTGTGCATCCTCGGTGGTACACCATTGATTGTCTGGGGATGGGGGCAGGGAGAAAATTTTTTAACTCTTTATTTTTAATAAAAAATAATTTAAAAATTTTAACTTGTGTTATTAGAATATCAGCTACTTGGAGTCAGGGATCCAGAACACTGATCATGACAGAGAGGGGCTAGTGTTTTCCCAATCAAAATCCCCACAGCATTAAGACCAGGATGCTTTTTCTGAATCTGATGTCTGGCTTTCTAAATGCCTGGGTCCTAGCCCAGAATGTGAAAAGCAATGGAAGACCTGTACAACAACTACTTCTTTCTCAGAAGTTTTATCACAGTCCTGGTGTGTTTGATGTCTCATCATTTGACACTGTTCACTCAACAGTTGGCGCAAAAAATTAGGGCATCTGAGCTAGCATTCCAAGGTCTGCAGATCAAAGACCTACTCGAGAAATGAGAAAAGCCAAATAGGGCAGTATAACTAGCTTCAAGGACTGAGAAGGATAATTACTAACGTTACAAGAATAGTCCTTTGAAGTTTCTTAAACAATAAATTTGCTGAGAATGTCAAGACCTGGGGAGATAGACAGCCAATATTCTATGGCTGTTATTAAGGCCTTCAGGGGAGCTGCATAAGACCTGAAGCAGAAGGATAAGGGTGAACTGGAACTGCAGGTGAAACTACTAGTTGAATATTCTGGTGGGTGCAATGTGCAAAGAAGTTTAGATAAAGTGAGGCCAAATAAATGGATCATTTCCCTAATCCACGTTCTATAACTAGAGCAATGTAGGTTGTCATGTAACCAGGGTATACACTATGTAGTACGAAATAGAGCATGTTATTAGGGTACTATGTAGAGTAAGAGGGGAAAGCATAAAGTGTGTGGTCCTCATTATCATCCCCTCTGCTCCCTGCTTCCATGAAAGTGATAACCTTAAAGCAGACTAAGTGAACTAACAGAATTACTGGGCGGGCCTCCACAATGAGGTGACCTCTTTTCAGAAGGCTATGTAGTTATGGCATTTAAATAAAGGAGCCAAATGGGAGCTGCTAACCAATCCCACCCACCATGATTCCAGAGTCGTCTGATGATTCATACATTAAAGCAGAGGCATTGGCTGTCCAACTGCAGATGCTCACATACACAGTTAAAGCATTGAGAGTATGGTACTGTTTACTTTGGGGCTGTCCAGAGACACTCCAATCAGACATGGATTACACTTTATGGCCCAGAGAATAATAAGCTAGGCCTTCTAGCATAGGATCATATGACTATTCCATATACATATCATCTGCAGAGTGTGTGGCAATAAAGTGCTGGGACAGGTGCCTGAAAAAGACAAATTTCAATAGTCTGCTGCTCAGCATGCCATTGTAGACTGGCTGGACCTCCTGCCTAATACTCTATCTGCCCTGGGTACATCTCCTCAAAGGTTCATCTGTTCTTAGCTATCTTTTAGCAATCGAGAAAATTGGGCACATGAAAGTATCTGGAGTGGAACAAATACAGCACAGGACCCAAGCCTAGATGACGTCCCACGATCTCTCCTTTTGTTTCCTACCCTGACTTGATCAATGAGTTAGGAAGCCCAGACTGCATCCTGTGCCAGTGGTGGGTGGACACTAATCTAGACACACTGTTCTCTCCTGACTCAGTGTAGTGGCCACCCTCTCTACCTTGTCCCTTGTAATACTGCACTTCTAGATGCAGACACTGCACTTGTGCACTTATGCAGACACTCTATTGTGTGGACACTGCACTTAACATGCTTATGATACATGCACTCATTCTTTTTTTTTTTTTTTAAAGATTTTATTTATTTATTTGAGAGAGAGAGAGAATGAGAGATAGAAAGCACGAGAGGGAAGAGGGTCAGAGGGAGAAGCAGACTCCCCGCTGAGCAGGAAGCCCGATGCGGGACTCGATCCTGGGACTCCAGGATCATGACCTGAGCCGAAGGCAGCCGCTCAACCAACTGAGCCACCCAGGCACCCACATGCACTCATTCTTATCTCTATGAAAGGTGGGAGAGGGTGGTGACAACAGCGAAGTCCTAGATACCAGAGAAATTGATTTATGGTTTGATGGATTAGATAATAGTTTATGATTCAGTATGAATTGCATAATCACTTGGTAGCCCCTGCTCAGGCATTCATTATCTGCCAGGGTCTAGGAGAAAGCTGAGAACTACTTTCGTGTTTAAAATAATTGTTATAAAAGGATACCATTGCCATATAACAAAACCCTAAAGGCCTAGGCTGTGATTTTCCTAGTGGGGCATATCAGAAGCACCTTATAGTATTTCAGTCTGCCAAAGGCACTTTCAGTATCATTGGATCTGTTGGTCATAATGTCCAAGAGATGGGACCATTACATCACAGCTTAGATCTACTTATTTCAGACTCTTTCATAATTCAGGTCCACCTAAAACTGGCCAGGCTCCTGAATTACTTGGTATATGAGTTGGAGTAATACATCTATATATTGTAGATACACTCTCCAAAATTTAAGAAGCCACCAAATGTTGAACCTCTTTCTTTATGATAGATGTAGCAACTCATCCCATTATGCCATTTATACCACTTATACCATTTTAACTTTTATCAACTCGTACACCACTTTAAAAGAGATATTCCAACATGTCCTGGACCATTGGGCCTCTAGGAACTTTACCCAACATGGCAGGGTCCTGAAGTTTATGTTCTATTTTCTGGCATATGTATGCCTTAGTAAGCCTTGGTACATTCTGCTTATCTGTACCAAGTCAATATAATGGATCAGTATGATGGTCTTTAGGATATCAGAATGATCAAAGTCCCTTTAAACCATGTTATGACAGTAAGGGGTTTGACACAGTCCTGGAATAAAGATGAGCTATACCTGTTGGTGCCAGATACATACAAATTGCTTCTGTTTTCTCTTATATAAGTAAAAAAACCTAGCATTTAACAGGTTAGTTACTAACTGCATATCAGGTGCCAAAGACTGTGCTAGATTTTTTTCAGCTAAGAAAATATATTTGAAAATGTAACTTTCTTTAGCATTACCATTTTATTCTCTAAGAACCAATGACTTTTGTCTTAGCCAAAAAGGCAAGTTAAATGATATATGTTAAAAATCACCAGCCCTGGGGCGCCTGGGTGGCTCAGTCGTTAGGTGTCTGCCTTCGGCTCAGGTCATGGTCCCAGGGTCCTGGGATCGAGCCCCCTGTCAGGCTCCCTGCTTGGCGGGAAGACTGCTTCTCCCTCTCCTGCTCCCCCTGCTTGTGTTCCTGCTCTTGCTCTCTCTCTCTCTCTCTCTCTCTGTCAAATAAATATAAAATTTTAAAAAAAAAAAAAAAAAGAATCACCAGCCCTGCATGTCTCAGGCCTTTAACTCTGATATTATGTCTGATATTCACCTCGAGATGTAATTTTGCTTCTGGTTTACTTTTTTTGTGTCTGTGGGAATAGTTTCAGATGCTTCCATTTGGCCCTTTCTAGCATAAAAGCCTCCCCTCAAGGAACCAATGCTGGGATTCTGCCAGTTACTGAGCATATCTATTTAAAGTATATATTCTAGGACAGGGAAAATAACCATTGGATGGGTTCTCATCCTCTTGGGCCTACTATGAGACTCAGGCTACACTCGATGAGCTCTACTCTGCTTAGCCGATTAGGGTGGCATTTTGGGTTTCTAGGGATCAACACAAACCCAGAATTACTGTCTAAAAATTCCCAGAAGTTTTGGTTCCTTTCCTTTCTCAGTGTCAGTTGGGACAAGGGCCCTGGTTCCCCTGGGGCAAGCTCCAGGGGAAAACTCATAGTATATTCCTGTTCTCATGTTGCAAGTCTCTCTCTCTCACTTGAGGTCTGGGGATCGGTTCTATCTGGGAGCTAAGTAAGTCTGTGCGTCTCTTCTACGATAATTTATTTTTCTGTCCAGCATACCTACAAGTTTTCTTTCTATATATGTCACACAGTACCTTAATAGCTGCTTATCATTTGTATTTCTTGGGACCCTATAGTCAATTAGCCATTGCTACAGATCACTGCAGGTCAAAATACTTGATTTTCATTCCATCTCTAATAATTGCACCCTCCTATCCTTGTTAATTTAATCCTAACATCTGGCCCCTACAATTTTGGGATCTTATTGTTCTCAGTGAGATCAGCAACTCATTTCTACTGCAATATTCTCCACAGCATTTCTGGCCATTTGCGTTTTTCAAGGATGTTCCTGCCCTTCTCCCAATGCATTTATTTATACTTTCGTGAAGTTAGTGTTCTTTTGTTCCTCCTGAGGGGATGATTTGGGAGAGGCAGAGCAGGTTGATATCTTAGATCCATTCCAACTTATCCTTTTTTCCTGAGCCTTTAGACTTCTTCTTCTATAGTATTTGAGGGAAGTTCCGACATTTTGACCTCATTAACCATTAACCATCATTTAATCTAGGCTTCATTTAGCTAACCTAACAGATTATTAATAGGTACTAATGCCAAAGTATTAAACATGATATCCTTAACTTATGTAAGTGAATTTGGCCCTACCGAGTTGAATATTCTAGACCTCTTGGTCTAAATATTTGGCCCTCCTGAGTTGAAATTTCCAGACCTCTTGGTCTAAATATTTATAGAACTCATTCTTCTACATTCTTCCCAGGCTTTGGTCAGTATGAATTGGAAGTTCTATTATTTTTTAAATTTTTACATTTTTCTTTAAAATTAAAAAATTGGAATAATTTTGATTTATAGAAAGATACAAAAGTAGTACAGAGAGTTCTTGTATATTACCTACTTTTCCCAAATATTTATACCTTACATAATCATGGGGCACTTGTGAAACTAATGTCTTAACATTGGTTTAACTATACTATTAACTCTACTACAGACTTTATTTGGATTTTGCTAGTTTTTCCACTAATAATTGGCAATTCTTCTACCTCATTTTGTGTGTACATTATTTCTTGGGGAAGCAGGTCTTGTAGTGCTCCATCTGGACTATGTTGGGCCTTGAATGAATAAGGCACAGAATGTTATGGGCCTAGAATGAATGAGAAGTAGGAGGGGTGAGTTCTGGGAGTATCATTATGAGGAACCCAAAACATCTAATATATAAGGATGGAAAAAGAAAAAGATCACTTCAATAAAAATTCACATTTGAAAAAATGTATAATGGGAAACACATGCAGACAAACACATATATCAAAATTCTTTTTTTAAAGATTTTATGTATTTATTTGACAGAGAGAGACACAGCGAGAGAGGGTGCACAAGCAGGGGGAGTGGGAGAGGGAGAAGCAGGCTTCCCACTGAGCAGGGAGCATGACGCGGGGCTCGATCCCAGGACCCTGGGACCATGACCCCAGCTGAAGGCAGACGCTTAACGACTGAGCCACCCAGGCGTCCCAACACATATATCAAAATTCTGAGGACATATCATAACCTGTTGGGTGTGAAAAGCAAAGCAGAAAAAGTCAGTCCTATGGTTAGCCAGTATGACAGCTCTCTGAGGTGATCACCTTTTTACCTTATTCTCCATGGTTTCTCTACTTTCTAGGAAATGCTCCTTTCCTATTATGCTCTATAGTCACATCTGAGGGCCCACTGGGAAGGAAAGGTAAAAGGAATGAATTTATTAAGGATGTAGTGAGAAAAAAAGAAATTGAAAACCAGGAAATAGCTAACAAAGATGAGGGGATAACTCTAATCCAGGCTCTGTTCTAAGTACTTTTCACACCATAATCCATTTAATATTTACAAAGTCCTCTGAGGTAGATATGATTGTTCCAGTTTTACAAAGGGAGAATGAGGCACCAAGAAGTCATTAACTTGCCCAAGGTTGGACAGCTAGTGGGGACAGAACTGGAATTTGAACCTGGGTAGCCTGGCTCTAGAGTTTGCACTTTTTTTTTTTTTTAAGATTTTATTTATTTATTTGAGAGAGAGAGAATGAGAGATAGAGAGCACGAGAGGGAAGAGGGTCACAGGGAGAAGCTGACTCCCTGCTGAGCAGGGAGCCTGATGTGGGACTCGATCCCAGGACTCCAGGATCATGACCTGAGCTGAAGGCAGTCGCTTAACCAACTGAGCCACCCAGGCGCCCGAGTTTGCACTTTTGAGATAGGGGTAATGCTGGCCTCATAAAATGAGTTGGGAAGTCTATTCTTTTCCTTTACTTTTACAGACACATTGATTTTATTTTTTCTGTTACTGTGTGATAGAAATCACTATACATTCACCTGGACTTGGAGTTTTTCTTGAGAGAAAGTTTTTATACAATTTTTAATTTATATATATATATATATTTTATTGGATATAAGGCTATTCAGATTTTGTATTTCTTCTTGAGTCAGTGTTGATAGTTTGTGTTTTTCAGGTAATTTGTCTATTTCATCTAAGTTGCAAAATTTATTGATATAAAGTTGTTCATATTATTCCCTTACTATCTTTTTTTAAATATTTTATTTATTTGACAGAGAGAGAGCAGGAGAGCACAAACAGTGGGAGCAGCAGAGGGAGAGGGAGAAGCAGGTTTCCCACTGAGCAGGGAGCCCGATGCGGGGCTCAATCCCAGGACCCCGGGATCATGACCTGAGCCAAAGGCAGCCGCTCAACCAACTGAGCCACCCAGGCACCCCCCCTTCTTATCTTTTAGTGTCTGGGGAATATGTAGTGATATTCCTATTTCATTTCTGACACTGGTCAATTGTGTCTTTTTTTCCCCCCTCATTTTTCTTGATCAAGCTACTGACCAATTTTTTAAAAATGTTTTTGAAGATTTTTAATCTTTTGATTTACTTGATTTTTATTGTTCTGTTATTTTATTTTATTTTTTCTTATCTTTATTTTCTTCTTTCTGCTTTTATTGGGTTTAATTGATCTTGAAAATTTTTACTTCTCAAACTTAAAATGGAAGTCTAAATTATTGATTTGAGACATTTCTTCTTTTTCTAGAATAAACATTTAAAGCTAGAATTTTCCTTTCCTTTCCACTTTTTGAGATATAATTGACAATACTGTAATATATTTGTTGATATACATATACATTATGAAAGGATTCCCACCACTGAATTAATTAACATATCTATTACCTAACATATTTACCAGTTTTTTTTGTGGGAATACTTAGGTTCTATTCTCTTAGCAAATTTCAGTTACGCAATGCAGTATTATCAATTAGAGTCACCATGTTATACATTAGATCGTCACTTACCCATCTTATAGATGAAAGTATGTATCTTTCAAACAGTCTCTCAATTCTCTCCATTCCCCAGTTCTGGCAACTGTCATTCTACTCTCTGTATCTATGAGTTCAACTTCTTCTTTTTTTAATATTCTATTTAGAGGTGATATAATGCAGTATTTGTTTTTCTGGGTCTGGCTTATTTCACTTAGTATAATGCTCTCTAGGTTTATCCATATTGTTGCAAGTGGCAGGATTTCCGTCTTTTTAAAGGCTGAATAATATCCCATTGTGTGTGCGTGTACGTGTGTGTGCGTGTGTGTGTGCGTGCGTGTGCATGCGTGTGTGTGTGTGCATGTGCGTGTGTGTGTGTGTGTGTATCATATTTTCTTTATCCATTCATCCATTGACAGACACTCAGGATGTTTCCATACCTTGGCTATTGTGAATAATGCTGAAATGAACATGGGAGTATATCTTTTGGAAAAAATTATTTCCTTTGTATATATATCCAGAAGTGGGATTGCTAAATCATGTTGGTTCTATTTTTAATTTTTTTCAGGAGCCTCCATACTGTTTTCCATAGAGGCTCTACCAGTGATAGCTGTGGTGGGTGATAGCTGTGGTGAGTGTTTATGCACCTTTTAAGAACTGTTTCTTTGGGGGCACCTGAGTGGCTCAGTCGGTTAAGTGTCTGCCTTTGGCTCAGGTCATGATCCCAGGGTCCTGGAATTGAGATTGAGCCCTGCTTCGGCCTCCCTGTTCAGGGGGGAGCCTGCTTCTCCCTCTCCTTCCATTGCTCCCCCTGTTTGTCCTCTCTCTTTTTCTCTCTCTCTCTGTCAAATAAATAAAATCTTAAAAAAAACCCTGCTTCTTTGTTTGCCTTAGTCCCATGAATCTTATGGGTGCATGCCCCATTGGCCCTCAAGAGCCAGGTGCCTTGGAATCCTATCCCTTGGATGGGAGTCTTAGAGTTAGGGTGCTAGATACATGACTTAAACTCCTCACTTCTCAGGGAGAAGCTGGAAGCTGGGTGTTCCTTCCTGATTGTTTGGTGCTGTGCTAGGGTGGGGTTTGTGGCAAGAATGTGTCTCAGCTTTTCTTACCCATCTTGATGTTGGTACGCTCTCATTTGCGCAATGTGCAGGAGTCAATCAGTAGTTTCTGGATTTCTTTCACAGGGAATTTCTCTTGAGTGTAGCTGTACATTTGGTGCATTTATGGGAGGAGGAAAGTTCGGGAGCCTCTTGTGTTGCCATCTTGGTCTTTCCCCGTCTTTCAGTTTCTTTCTAAGTACCATTTTAAATCCCATAAATTTTGATATCTTGTGTTTTTATTCTCATTCAGCTCAAAATATTTTCTAATGTCTCTCGTAATTTTTCTTTGACCTATGGGTCATTTAGATGTAACAAGGAGAATAAACTAGTGCTGCTGTCAAAGAATTGTGAAGAAGTAAACGGACCATTATAGAAGTGATGTGTTTAGGGACAGTGTCTGACACGTACTAATTGTTAAGCATCAGCTTTTGTTTTCTCCTCCAAATTTATCTTTGGGTTTTCTCATTCTGCTTTAAGGAGGAATCTAAAATGTCTCTTATCTTTGCTACTATAAACCCTGCTTACTCTTTCATACTCCTTTTTACTGCCAGTGTGAAATAGGAACACTTTCTGAGCCCAGGCTTTCTTACACTGCTAACATATAATTGGTCTCTTTAATTAACCAGACTCTGTGGATAAGAGGAACCACGGTTTGGTTTTTGTTACTTTTGCTTGCTTCAGCAGCCATGTGCCCTTTAAAATTCTGTGACCAGAACAGAACAAGAAAAGAACACAGGTGTGAGTTTTGTTTGTTTGTTTGTTTTTTAACCTTATTGCTTTTTTGATTGTCTTTTTCAGACAGAAAAGCTTACTTTGGCCACCTTGGAATATATTACTCATAACCAGTTTCAAGTTAAATGGCTCTCTTCTTCTCAATGTATTTATTTTATACCTAAAAGAATTTTTTTAACTAAATGCTGTTTCCAGGGGTTATTCCTTTTCTCTTAACATTTTAAAACATCAAACAGAACTGAATGTGCCTCTTGCCCAAATTAATATATTCCAAGCTAAGACTACATAAAAATGTTAAAACCTCATCTGCACACTAATATGCAAAAAACCATCCTCCATGTTGAATAAAGATGCTAAATGAATAGAACAGATTTCTCTATCCCTAAATGAGGGAATAGGATTTCAGGGAAGGAAGTGGACACTGAAAGGCTCTTTCAGATTTTTAAACACTGAACCACTGTTCCTGTTCATCTACATACAAATGCCTGACCTGGTGATGACATCTTTTGGACTTTTCATACCTAAAAGCCAGCCTCTCACATTTTGATATAGGTTTCTGTTCTGTACTCCATGGAAAAGTTTTAATTTCTAGAATAGGCTTTTCAACAAGAACTTAGTATTAGATTGAACAATTCTGTTGGTATAACTGAGCACAAAAACCTGGTGTGTTCCCTCTCAATAGCAGTGGATACTTTAATGCAGTTCATTCCATTTATAAGAAAGTTTTATAACATAATGATGAAATCAGCAATAATTCTGCAGTAAAATATAACTGTTTAATTCTACTGTCATATATTTTTCATTTGAAGACTTGATCCTCATCAAGATTAATTTATATCCCAAAGACCTAATCTACTCCTTGTAAAAATGTCCTCTTTGATGACTTTTTTTTTATTAATTAACAACATTAATTAGTTGAATAACTTTTTTTTAAATTTACAAAGCTAAGGGGCAGATTGTCATCAAGTCATTGGTAGCAAACATACTCTCACTATGCCTACCCTCCTGTCTCCATTATTATTGTTTTTGTTCAATTTGTAAAAATGTGACTGAACCAGCAAAAAGTGCCACCCACTAATAATTAGGCAAAATGAGCTGCCAAAGTATACTGGGGAAAAAAGTATCTTTCCAGTGAGCAAGACTTTACTTCATAGAATTTTTGTTTGAAAAATTACCATACATGATATTTGGTCCTAAAGATAGCAGGAGATTTTGAAATTTTTTCTATATTCTTAAAGGTAAACACTAAAACTTTGATTTGATTTGATTTCTGCTTCATCAATTTGACAGTTGCAAAAGCAAGAAAATGTCAAGCTGTAGTTTGCCACATTCTCTAGGACATATCTGAGAAAAAAATCTTTAACTACTTCAATTAATCATTATAACATGAAATAAGATCTAAGAACTCTTGGGAACCTCAAACTCTTTCCAGGTATCTAAGAGATCAAATCCATTTCCATCATAACAGCGACATGTTAATTATTTATAAACTGTTTTTGTAATAATGGCAAGACATAAATTGTCTATAAATGATTCTCATAATGGTGAGATATTAATTATGCTTTGCTTACTCTCATTCTGTTACAAGTGTCCAGTAAAGTTTTCCAAAAGCTACATTATCACAGTAGACTGAATGTAGAAACAGGTATGAAAATCTAGCCCTCATGTATAAGGGCCTGACATTAGAGACTTATAGAAATGTAAAGTACTGTCATCTTCCTCATTAATTTTTTAGGGGAAATTTTCATAAACATGTTAATATGTAATAGATTTATTATTTTTAAAATGAATTAATAAATATTTAAAAATTTTCAGTTTAATTTCTAATGTGGTAAATATCAGTAGACATCATGGACACAAAAATAGCTCTTTGAAGTCCTCAATAATTTTAAGCATGTAAAAGGATCTTGAGACAAGAGTTTGAGAACCACTAATTAATCCAATCGCCAAGAAGACTTCCTGTCGTCATTCTATCCTGAGAACTGTGCACTTGAATTTTTACCTCACATACTTACTCATTTTTAATGAACTCAGCTCTATTTCTAGCTCATGTGGCCTATGCCTCCTTCCTGCTGCCCCCTCCCCATCTACAGTTCTAGATTCATTGCTAAATCAATTATCTTGGATCCTGAATTTTAGAGTCCTGAATACCTGCAGCAATTTGGTGACTTCAGAGGCAAAATTCCTTGCTAAGGTATGAAGAGATAAGAGTACAAAGAGTGCTCTTCAAAGAACTGAGGTTTTATAACTGGTAACATTTCTCCTATACCGCCTACATTCATGTAACCGATGCAACAAGAACTTACCAGAGCTAGAACCTTACCATCTATGGATGGTCTATAACACATCAGACATTCTATTAGCTACTTTGTCTTTTGTTTGTAATCCTTACAGTTTGGAGCTATGCAGAACTGACTAATCTCAGGGGTGAGGACACCTAGGTTTGGAAATGATTTGTTCAAGACAATGCAGCTAGTTTGTAGAGTCAGGATTCCCAGCCCAGTCTCATTGGCTCACAGGCCAGGTAAGCAGAAGGTGGCTTTCAATCCTTTTTGTGGTATTTCTTCCTTAGATTTTACATTGAGGGAGGTCTGGACCATAATAGACATTTAATAGATTTTTCTAGACTGGAGGCATAAATTTGACCTAACCTAAAGAGTTAAGTTCTGCTTAGTAGGTTAGGAATCTTTCTCTTTTCTTTCAGATCACTTCAGCTCTCTGGTCAGAATCAGAAATTCTGTTCCTCTGCTCATAAAAGCATTGTAATCAGAGATCTTTTAGCATGGAGAGTCACTGACTTTTCGAGGGCTGAAAAAATTAATGAGTAATGACAGGACTGTTTCTTCTAGAATGTAAATTGGAGTTAGTCTAAGAGGAACTTAAAAAATAAATTGCCACTGGGATCTGAAGAGCTATTAGAAATAAAGACCAATCTCAAGTAGGATTTTTTACATAACATGAAATATATATCTTGAAATATTTCCCCACACCCTCTCCTGCAAAGAAATTCTATCTTGCTTTCACTGTTTAGAACAATTTGGTTGGTTCAGTTCTGCTTTAACAGTTGGCTTAAAGTACATGAAGAGTTTCATGTCATTAACTTTCATCTCTATTTGCCATTATAACTTGAAATCTTAAGAAGTAATGGTTATCCTTCAAGAAAGTCCTTTGACTTTCCTACATCTGAAAGATCACAAGAAAGAGAATGAATAATTCACACAAATCCAAACTGATATATTTTAACTATTTACTCATTTTATTTTGAACAGGAAAAGACTTCAATTAAAACCAGTTACATCAATAGTAGCAGGTGAGTAACACCAGCCATGTTGCTATTAAAGAATTTAGACTGATTGAAAGTAAAAATTTTTAAGCAGAGGGCACGTACTGAATGGAGCACTGGGTGTTATATGCAAACAATGAATCACGGAACACTACATCAAAAACTAATGTTGTAATGTATGGTGATTAACATAACATAATAAAATAAAATTCACTTAGTGAGAAAAAAAGATGGCATGTGAAAATAAGTTAAAAGAAATCTAAATAATTAAGAAAATTGCTTTTAAAAGTATTGCTCTGATTTAATATCAATTCCTTATATATTTCCTTATTCAGAAATATTTTTATAGGGGTGCCTGGGTGGCTCAGTCGTTGGGCATCTGCCTTGGGCTCAGGTCATGATTCCAGGGTCTTGGGATCGAGCCCCGCATCCGGGCTCTCTGCTCAGCGGGAAGCCTGCTTCTCCCTCTCCCACTCCCCCTGCTTGTGTTCCCTCTCTCACTGTGTGTCTCTCTGTCAAATAAATAAATAAAATCTTAAAAAAAACCAAATGTTTTTATAGCTTTTATAATTATGAAAAATAAGATGAGTATTTTCTCTGACTTCATCTTTAATTCGTTGCACATACTTTATGACGTGCATCGCATTTAACATCCTGTACACATTTCTCCTCTCTCTCACTACAGGGCAAGCTTGTAACGCCAGAGAACCTACTGTTCATCTTTACATCCCTCACTAAAAGCAGTACAGTGCTTTGCATATTGTATATGTCCAATAAATATTCATATGAATAAATTGTTACTCATCACACATGCTAATGTTTCTCTCACACTTTTAATTTAATTTTTTTAAAGATTTTATTTATTTATTTATTTGAGAGAGCAAGAATGAGAGACGGAGAGAGAGCACATGAGAGGGGGTAGGGTCAGAGGGAGAAGCAGACTCCCTGCTGAGCAGGGAGCCCGACGCGGGACTCGATCCCGGGACTCCAGGATCATAACCCAAGCCTAAGGCAGTCACTTAACCAACTGAGCCACCCAGGCGCCCCTCACACTTTTGATTTTAATTCTATATTGGTTTCTTTAGAGAAACCTACTCTAGAGTCCCAAATTTAATCAAGTCTTCCTTAGATTTCGTTTACTTGTATTCTTTAAATGAGTGTAAACATAAAATGCAGGAATCTCCTAAACAATAATTAAAATTGATATTATTAGAATTGTCTCAGTCAGTTACTTTTACTGGAATAAAAGTTCTGTTCTTTGATCCCACCCTGGAGATTGCATCTCCTCTGTCATATCTTTGAAGGTGGTCTAGAATCACAAGAGAGTGAAAGTGAACAGGTCATTTCAGACAAATCCAGTACTCTTTGTCATTTGGACACAAGTTTAAAAGATAAACACATCTTAACTTTTGGGATGAAATAAAATATAACTAAAACTGGGCAGAAAGTAAACACGGTATTCATGTCAGGAAAGACCTATTTCCTTCATGAAAACTAATGAGGGTATGTATTCCAAGGATTACTTTTTTTTAATGGGAAAATTTCCCAGAACTAATTTGCCATGTGTTGTATTGTCATGAGAGTGAGGTATCCCCACAGTGCAGCCAACCTGAGTAAGCTACTGATTTTTATTCTCAGGAAATGTGACCTACTATAAAAGTACTTGTGCTGTCAAGAAGAGTGATAGGACGGTGGCAAAGAAAAGTAGTTTTCCTCATGAGAAGAGAAAGTTGGAGAATAAAGTCTTGTCTGTCTGTTTGTATGTTTGTTTGTTTTTTCAGGAGAAACGCAGAGACAGATGACCAGCGGCCTGAGCACCATGATCAAAGAGCAAGGTCACAGGAGAATGAGACAGATTGGATTTGAATCCTAGCTGTGCCATTTTAGCCCTGGACAAATCAGTTAACCCCTCTCCTCCTTATCTGTAAAATAGTCATAATGATGCTTTCATAGATTGTTTTAAGAATGATAAAAGACCATGTTTTTTAAAAAGCATGGTACATAATAAACATTCACAAATGTTAATGAAGGAAAAAACAAAGTTGTTCCTTCTACAGAAACATTCTTAACAGCAGGGAATGGTATTTCATCATGCTATTTTAGCTTAGTGGAAATATCTCTTAAGAGCCTGCTACTGTCATCAAAAAGTACTCTACTCTAAGTAACCTTCTATGTTCTATTACTTTTTTGAAGATGAATTAACTCGTCGGATAAAAAATATCATGCACTGTAAAATCATACATCGGTATTCTTTTTTTTTCTTTTAAAGATTATTTATTTATTTGAGAGAGAGAGAGAGGACAGTGAGCAAGAACACGAGTAGGGGGAGAGGGTCAGAGGGAGAAGGAGAAGAAGCAGGCTCCCCGCTGAGTAGGGAGCCCAATGCGGGCCTTGATCCCGGACACTAGGACCCTGGGATCATGACCTGAGCCCAAGGCAGACGCTTAACCCACTGAGTGACCCAGGTGCCCCCATAAGTGTGTATTCTTGATTTTAAAACAGTTTCTTGCAAAATATGTCATATGCATCAAAAGCACCAGTGCTTTATTATCCCCTCAGGGAATTGATAAAATCCATTTTCAGAAACTAAAAAGTAAGAAAAGTTCAGTCCTGAAATTTGTTTTATTTACCAAAATGCAACACCTTGGGAGCCTGAAACAATCAGCAAATCATACCCATTTCCTTACTGGGAAAAGAAAGAGTAAATTGCCACCTGAGTGTGGATGGTGGGGAGTACAGGGTTCTGTCTAGAAGCATTAGTTATCCTGACGAATACAATTCCTAGCCTGGTTTCCTTTGTGAAGATTCAGGGTAAGGGCTGGAGCCTGAATTTTACCACTTACCCTTTCTCCTCGAGTTACAACTAAAAAAGAATAATCGCAGACATTGACTCAAACAGGGATCAAGACACCAACATTATTACTGAAACAGGGCTATGTCAGGGATAGACATACAGTCTTTAATACTTAAGAATAACTGAAATCTATAACTGCCTGATCCTCCTATTAGTTGGTAAGTATTGCCAAGTGTCTGAAGAGGTTCCTTGGGAACTAGAGGTCTCAGGGCCAAAAACACTGTGTTCTCATGTTCTCCCACATGAGTATATTTAGAGATGAAATCAGCTTGAAATGAACGGTAAGAACAGTCTTAAAGGGGAGATGAAGTCATAGCCCAGCAGTTTTATCTCTTTGCTTTGGTGATGGGGTATGTTATGTGCTCACTGTGCGCAAATGTCTCTGGGCTCTAAAAGGAAATATATTTTTTTTCAGGATAAGCATAGGCAGAAAAAGGAGTAGAAAAAGAAAAATTTCTCATATACCCCCCACCCCAATACGATGATACTTTTCTGTGTATCATTTAGTTTTTACAAATCTATAAAAATATTGAAAAAATATTTTATTCTGATCTTTCTACTTAAGAATCATAATATAAATATTTTTAGTGTTATATCATAATCTTTGTAAACATATTTAATGATAGTGTAGTATATAATATTTCACCAAATGGATTCAGCATAAATTATTTAACTAGTCACTGTATGGTTATTTTCAGTTATTAAATTTGTTTCCAGATTTCCCTTTGGTAATATAAATAATGCTGATCTATCATTCTGCATAAAACCTTTGCTAGATTTTTTACGTTCAGATAGATTCTCAAGAATTGAATTTTAGGGTCCAAGATATATTTAGAGTCTAGGATTTAGTCCCACATGACATTTTCAGTATGGGGAAAAGAACTACTTTCTCCTAATAAAAACCCAATCAGATCTCTAAAATCTGGTGCCTGAAGGTTGTCCTGAGAGGCTTTATTTTAGGAATGGTGGCAGGACATATGAGACCTATATATGGGAACTGCATTCTGTCACTGATAATAACCACTTAGCACTGTTTCAAGGAGAAAATGCTGAGCTTTGCCACTCTTCTGATGCATGAGAGTTTAATAGAAAACAAGATATTTTTAACTTGATAAATTCTTTAAATAGAAAAAGAGAAACTAGCATTTCTTGAGTGCGTACCTGGCTCCAAGCACAATGTTTCCATTTTCATATTTATTATTGTTGGAGTTACATAGTAGGGTTTGTCTCCTCAATTGTACCCCTCATCTTTTTTCCCCTCCATGGTTCTGATCAATAGAATATGGCATCAAAGATCTGAGTGTAACAGGGCTCAAGATTTCAGCCATGTTACTGGTAAAGCTGGATTAAAAGGTGTGAAACACCCCCAATTTCCTCTAAACCTAAACTTTGGAATCCCTAGGTCTGTCATTTATTTACTTGCTTACAGGTGAGAAGCTGGAGTTGAGAAAGCAGGCCCTCTTGGTCTGTTTATTACGTAAAGATTGAAAAGACAGGTGCCCACTGTATAAGAGAGCAGAAGGACCCTGGAGGACAGGAGGCAGTCTCCTGTCCACATGGCAATGTAGTGTCTTGCCTTTTGGTTATAACTGACCAATGGAGAACTGCCTTCCTGTAAACCAATCAGATCACCCACTCCTCCTGTCCTGAAGAAGGAGGGGTATAAAAAAGATGTGTCCTTGTGGAAACATGACAAAGGGGATAGGATCTGGATCCCTTATTTTCCCAAATTATCACAAATAGTCTTCAAAAGAATATTATAAAGATTAGAATCCTATTTGTAGGTAAGGAGCCTGAAGTTCAGCTATGTTAAGCAATTCCTAAGTTCACACAGCTACATGGCAAGTGAGTCAACATTCAAACCCAGATGTGTCAGACCCCAAGGCCCATGTCCTTTTCATTGTGCTGATGAGCACTATTGCCTTCATGAGCTTCACCAACACCTCTCCATTCTTATTTTAATAGAGAATTTTTAGAGACATGATATCTTGTAGTGTAGGAGTTAACTTTCATGGTGGGAATTTCAGGCATCTTGGTAGTCCAGAGGGATTGAGGTTTGGGGCAGTTTGGCCTTTGACATTTCTCAAATGATGAATCGCTCTGTAACTTTTGGAATAGCCGTAGCAACCACAACTCTATGGAAGACTCCCCCCCCCATCAAGAGAGGTCTCTCGTCTTTTGGACCCAAACTGTAAGACCCTGATTCCTCTTTCGCTTGGGCCATTTGCCAGGATTGTTTACATCTAATATGTGCGGGGATGAGATACACTCTCCCCGGGACAAAGAGCAGGCTTGCTCACTGCTTTCTGTAAAAGCAGTGTGTTCCCCAAACTAAGTCTTTCTCAGGTATAACACAATCCCACTGTGTGCACAGCATCCATTTGAGCCCACTGTATCATTAAGATTGCGTAATACTGATATAAAATAAAAATAGACACATATATCAATGTAGTAGAATTGAGAGTCCAGAAATAAACCCACACATTTATGGTCAGTTGGTTTTCAATGAAGGTGCCACAACAATTCAATAGGAAAGGAGTAGTCTTTTCAACAAGTGGGGCTGGGATGGCTAGATATCCACATGCAGTAGAGTGAAGTTGGACTCCGACTTACACCATATGCAAAAATGAACTCAGAATGGATCAAAGTCCTAAATGTAAGAGCTAAGTTACATATATAAATCTTAGAAGAAACTTCAGGTATAAATCTTTGTGCGTTTGGATTAGGAAATGGCCCCTTAGATATTTAGATATAATACCAAAAACAGAGGGAACACAATAAAAAAATAGATAAATTTAACTTCATAAAAATTGAAATTTTGGTGTTTATCAAGAAGATGAACAGGCATGCCATGGACCCTGTCCCTGGTGTGAGGTGCTGGAGGATGCCTCCTTAAGTCAGAGCTTGGAATAGACTTCCTGATAGCAAAGTGAGTTCAATGGCTGAGATGATGTACCCTGCCTGGGGACCTCATAACCCAACTCAGACTACTCCTCTCTGTAAAAAAAAAATGAGTAAATAAGTAAGAAAGAAAGAAGAAAATGAATAGGCAATATAGAGAATGGGAGAAACTATTTGAAAAGGTATATCTGATAAGGGTCTAGTATCTGGAATATATAAAGAACTCCTACAACTCAACAATGAAATGGCAAATAACCTTATTAAAAAATGGGCAAAGATATTTCTCTAAAGAAGATATACAAGTGGCCTGTAAGCACATAAAAAATGCACATTATTAGTCATCAGGGCAATGCAAATAAAGTCAGAGATACCACTTCACATCCACTTTAATAGCTAGAACAAAAAAGGTAGTAACGAGTGTTGACAAGGATGTAGAGAAATCAGAACACTCATACATTGCTGGTGGGAATGTAAAATGATGCAGCGACTTTGTTCCCAAAAGAGTTACCATATAATCTCATAATTCCACTCTTAGATATACACTTCCAAATAATGAAAACATATGTAAATGCAAACACTTATACATAAATGTTCATAGCAGCATTAATCATAGTAGTGCAAAAGTGGAGACAACCTAAAAGTTTATCAACTGATGAAAGGATAACAAAATGTGGTATATTTGCACAACGGAATCTTTTTTGGCCATACAAAGAAATGAAGTTCTGATACATACTATAACATGGATAAACCTTGAAAATATTATGCCTAGTGAAAAGAAGTCAGATACAAAAGGACACATATCTTTTTTTTTTTTTTTTTACATATCATAGGATTCCATTTATATGAAATGCTTACTATAGGCAAATCCTTAGAAACAGAAGTAAGTTAGGAGCTGCCAGGGGGTCGTGGGGGAGCAACTTTTAATGAGTATGGAGTTTCTTTTTGGGCTGATGAAAATGTTCTGGAATTACATAGTGGTGATGGCTGCATAACTGTGAATTTACTAAAAATCACAGAATTGTACAATTTAAAAGGATGAATTTTATGGTATGTGAATTTTATCTCTATTGAGAAACAACAACAACAGCAACAATAAAAGCACTGCTAAGCCATAGTCTGGAAACAGATGAGTTGGATAAATGGCAATTACCTGACAAGATTTTATTCTTTCCCCCTAGGAAAGGAATTTTAAAACAGAGCTGGAAAACGGATTTATAAAAAAACTAATAAATTAGGTAATCTCTGATTGGGTAAGATATAATCATAGATAGCTAGAAAAATATAAATTATCTGAAATGACCCAAGAGGAGGTAGACATGTTTGTAGTGATTATTGTGTAGGAAATCCAAAAGGTTTTTAGAGCTAACCATAAAAAGTCACCAGGTCCAGATTGTTTTATACCTGAATTCAATCTAACTTTCAAAGTTAGGTAGTTATTAATAGTTTTTAACTATTTCAGACCACAGGTTTTTTTTAATTTTTATTTTTTAAATTAACATATAGTGCATTATTTGTTTCAGGGGTACAGGTCTGTGATTCATCAGTCTTTCACAATTCACAGTGCTCACCATAGCACATACCCTCCCCAATGTCCATCACCCAGCCACCCCATCCCTCCCACCCACCCACTTCCACTCCAGCAACCCTGAGTTTGTTTCCTGAGATTGAGTCTCTTATGGTTTGTCTCCCTCTCTGGTTTTGTCTTGTTTCATTTTTTTCCTCTCTTCCCCTATGATCCTCTGCCTTGCTTCTCAAATTCCACATATCAGTGAGATCATATGATATTTGTCTTTCTCTGATTGACTTATTTTACTTAACAGAATACCCTCTAGTTCCATCCACGTCATTGCAAATGGCAAGATTTCATTTTTGATGGCTGCATAATATTCCTTTACACACACACACACACACACACACACACACACACACACACACCACATCTTGATGAATGTGTGTATATATATATACATATATATACACAACAGAATGAATGTCCGTTTGTCTGTTGATGGACATCTGGGCTCTTTTCCATAGTTTAGCTATTATGGACATTGCTGCTATAAACATTGGGGTGCAGGTGCACTACACCTTTGGATCACTACATTTTTATCTTTGGATCACTACATTTTTATCTTTGGGGTAAATACCCAGTAGTGCAATTGCTAAGTTGTAGGGTAGCTCTATTTTCAACTTTCTGAGGAACCTCCATACGGTTTTCCAGAGTGGCTGCACCAGCTTGCATTCCCATCAACAGTGTAGGAGGGTTCCCCTTTCTCTGCATCCTTGCCAACATCTGTTGTTTCCTGACTTGTTAATTTTAGCCATTCTGACTGGTGTGAGGTGGTATCTCATTGAGGCTTTGATTTGTATTTTCCTAATGCCGAATGATGTTGAGCAGTTTTTCATGTGTCTGTTGGCCTTTTGGACGTCTTCTTTACAGAAATGTCAGACCACAGAGTTTTAAAAACTGGTTCATGTGTGTATGCAAAATAGCCACAATTTGTTTTTCAAAGACAACCTTGATACTGAATACTAGTAAGAATAACTCAAACAAAAATATACATGAATACAGTTATGAACATCATAACATAGTAGTATATTAGATTCAGGAATGTATTAAAGATTAATAAACCATGACCAAGTGATTTTTTTTTTTTGGTTTTCAGCATTTAAGATAGTTTAACATTAGGAAATCTATTAACATAAATCATTACCTTAGCAGATTAAAGAAGAAACAGCATGTAATTATATTAATTGATGTTTTTCTTTTTTTGGTATTGCTGACATATTTGGAGGGTATATTTTAGGTCAGTTCTCACCCCACTTCGCAGACAGCTTCTGGGGTGCTCAGAGAATTTTCCAGTCCGTAAACTTGTATAGAGAAGAGCAAGGAAAGAAAGAGTATGGAGAATCTTTCATAGTTTTTCTAGAAAATCAGGTCGCTAAGACCAGCTAAATCAAGTTCAAATTGGTTCAAATCAAGCTCATTATCTAGTACAGAATCATTATATGATATGTGATGATTAAGATTGCTCTAATAACTAATGGAATACATTTTGTTTCTTATTAAAATGCAAATTATCTTGGCAGGGGTAATATATTCAGCTTCATTTGCCAATTACAAGAGAGGAGACTGTTAGGGAAGTGGAGAGGAGGAAGAATATATTGGATACTCAAGCTGGGGGGAGAAAAGTGTGCCATCAAGAAGGCACAAGTACTTCAGGACATCAATTTTACTGATCTCATACTTTGGCTTCATTGAGTCCTGAAAGTGTATGCTCTAATCACAGAGACATCAATGAGAAAGGGAAGGGTAGATTCAGAGGATGGGCAGACAGGAGAGGAGATTAGCATTAAGAAGTGTCTTCCATGGTCCCAGCTTTTGACAGGAATTTTAATAATAGCAAGCACTATGACTGTTCACAATTTGTAGATGAGGAGACTGAATTTCAGGGAGGTTATCATGCCCAAGGTGACCCAGCTCTTAAAATGCTAAGCCAAATTTTAATTCCAAATTTGTCTCTAAAGTCAGTACTGTTTCCATTGAAATAATTAAGGGAAAGAGTAGTCAATGAAGTAATTTTCTTCAATAATGAGAATATGAGATGAGTATTACATAAGCATATTACACAAAGCATACAAATATTTCCTTAACTAATTTAAAAACTTTAGTGAAATTCAGAAGCAGAAAAATGTACTTCTGGTCAAACACAAAGAAAAAATAGCCAGTAGAGATTATTTTATTTCTCTAATATATAAGTTTCATTAAGCACTGAAACCAGGCCAACCGTCTGTCTCTCTTTGATAGCCAAGGTTTTACAAAGTTAGTTTCTGGATATATATTCTCTCTCTCTCTCTTTCTTTCTCTCTCTGAGTTTTATGTGAATATAGAGGACACAGATATATCCTCTCTGATATATCATTTAACAAATCATGATTTTAATATTTAACTGGATGATAAAAACTACATGGTTTGCATTTAAAAAAATTATAAATATCCCTTCTTCAGGAAAACTGACCTGGAAGTCCTTGAGGTGATTACTTATATGAGAGTTTTCAGGCTGGGTTTGCAGTCTACTTTAAAGCAGAATAAAAAATAAACTAGTGAGTTTTTCTTAGAATTGTTTAGCTTAAATGTCTAGGTGGTTTATTTTTCTTATATAGTTAATTAGCAGTCTATATTGATCAGAAAATAAAATATATAATATTTTTAAAAGATTTTATTTATTTATTTGACAGAGAGAGAGAGAGAGAGACTGTGAGAGCACAAGCAGGCGGAGCGGCAGGCAGAGGGAGAGGGAGAAGCAGGCTCCCAGCTGAGCAGGGAGCCCAATGCAGGGCTTGAACCCAGGACCCCAGGATCATGACCCGAGCTGAAGGCAGACGCTTAACCAACTAAGCCAACCATATGCCCCAAAATATGTAATATTGAATAGGTTATATATATAATATATTTATTTTTCTTGTTCTTCAGGTCTTTATCAGAGGCTAGATCCCAAGACCCTGAGATCACGACCTGAGCTGAAGTCAGATGCTTAACCGACTGAGCCACCTAGGCGCCCTTTGAAATGTTGCTTTTATCTTTAAATTTCTATATGTACCTTTTATATTTCTGGACATTTCAATTTTTTTAAAGATTTTTATTTATTTATTTGAGAGAGAGAGCAGAATGAGAGAGAGAGAGCGCACAAGCTGGGGGGAGGAGCAGAGGGAGAAGAAGACTCCCTCCAAGCAGGGAGCCCAAACTTTGGCTGGATCCAGGACCCCAGGGACCATAACCTGAGCTGAAGGTAGACGCTCAATTGACTGAGCCACCCAGGCCCCCCTGCACATTCAATTTTGTTTCATGGTCAGTCTGAATACTCATATGCCAATGCCATGTTATTTTAATTTTTGAAGCTTGATAATTTAATATCTAGTAGAGCTAGATAATGTTCATCCTCCTGCCCACCTGCCCAGCCATACTTCCTATATTTTAGGGTTTTCCAGTCCTATTTTTGCTTGCTTATTTTTTCTTTTCTTTTTTTAAAAGATATTATTTATTTATTTGAGAGAGAAAGAGAGCATGAATGGGGGGGAGGGGCAGAGGGAGAAGGAGAAGCAGACTCCCCGCTGAGTAGGGAGCCCAGTGCGGGGCTCAATCCCAGGACCCTGAGATCATGACCTGAGCAAAAGGTAGACACTTAACCAACTGAGCCACCTAGGATCCCCGCCCTTGCTTATTTTTTCATATGCACTTTTGAATGAATTTCATGAGCTCTAGGAAGAAAGGTGTTGATAATTTAAACGGAATTACATTAAATTTAAAAATCAGCACAGACAGAATTGACATCTTTCTGATACTGAGTCTTCCACTTCATGAAATACCTCCAGAAAATGCCTTCTGTTTACTCAAGTCTGTATTTTTCTATTTCAGAAATGTTTTGATAATTTTTCTTATAGAGGTTTTTATATTTCTTAAGTATATTTCTACTATTTTATATATTTTGTTGCTGTGCTAAATGGGATTTTACTTTCCATTATGTCATTTAAATGGTTGTTGTTTTAATAAAGCACATTGATTTCTGTGCAGTAATTATATATTCTGCTACCTTACTAAGATATCTTACTGTTTGTGGTTGTTTTTCCATTGATTTTCTTGGGATTTTCAGGTATATATATCATAACATTATATAATTTTTATGTTATTAAGCAAGAGAAAGCACTGAGAGAATTTTCCAATTCACATGCCTAAATGTCTTTTCTTTTTTAATGTAATTAAAACTAATACTTCAATACACTGTGAAATAGTAGTGTTTATCCTGGTCTCATTCTTGCCTTTTAAAGGAATGGTCCTAGTATTTTCCCATTGTATGAGTTCCTGGCTTTTGGGCTGAGATAGACTGAGGAAGTTTCTCTCTAGTACCATTTTAATGAGTGTTTTTGTTTTTGTTTTTGTTTTTTTTGGAAGGAGAAGAGAATTCCTGGGCCTAACTGAGCATCGTTTGATAGAATAGGCTGTCAAGAACGTACAGAAGTAACACAGTAAGTAGCAAGCAGGCTTCTTGAGTTTTTAATAAGTAGTTGTGAAAATACTTCTTTGAGTATATGTCTTTAAATCTACCACTGAATTTGTTTCATGTTTCACTATGATGAAAAGTGGCAGTTCTGAATAGATTATGGACAAGTTTGTATGTTGGACTGGGGTGGATGGCAGATATATGTGTTTATGAATGAAACTTTGTGATTAATAAATGTGATTAAATCCAGAATCACATGTCAAATTTTATTTTGCCTTAGGCTCTGCATCCTAAAATTTCATATTGATAGAGATAATATTGGCTTTTTACTTGCAAATTCTATACCCACAGCTACCAGATTATTCTAAATTAAGGTAAGAGCATAGATTAAAGTAATAAGAGTTTCAAAGGGATAATTAGGGGATAGTTTACAGGGGGCTAGTACCCTGTGTTCACTGTGTTTGTCTATAGTGCTTCGTGGCAGACACTGTGGCACTTGCTAAATATTTGTGCAAAGAAAGAGATGAATTTTGGGGCAAATTTGGAAACAATACAACTACATTTGTATTGCATAGTGGTGTAGTGTATACATAGTGTTTTAATACATAGCTTTTGGTGGCAGACTTTGTGGGTTTAATTCCTGGCTATACGACTTACTAAGTCCGTGATTATGGTCAAATTCTATACATTTTCTGTGCCTTAGCTTTCTCATCTGTAAATACAAGATAATAGTGCCTACTTCATTGATGGTAGGTTTAAATCAGTTTATATATATGAGAACTCAAAATATTACCTAGCATATAATAAGTACTCTATAAACATTAGTGTTTTTATTGGATGGCAAGTTCTGCCAGGTTTATGGCTAAATGTTCCTATTTGTGACTACTTTTTAGGGTGACAAGTCTAGAAAATACAGATGATTTGTTTTCTTAAGCAAGGAATTAGGATGTTTTTCTTAAGGATATTTTTCTTATAGTTAAGATTTCTTATTATAACATTCTCAGTTTTTATTATATCAGAGAATGTGTCCTAGGAATTTGAGTTGAATAAGCAACGTATTTAAAGAAATGATATGTAAAGAAGTCTGTGATTAATTGTCATGTATAAAACGTAGTGCATAAAACAAAATTAAAAGCTAAATCTCAAATAGAGTTAAATTTCAATATATTTACAAATTATTTATTTGAAACATTTAATAATACTATATTGAAATGCTGCCCCATTGTACTATTAAGATAAAATAGATAATTCCTAAAGACAAAATATTTTTTTAAGTGATACATTTACTGAAAAATGATTCTCACGATATTTTGTTTAACTTTTCTTCACATGCTATAGTCTAGATCTAGATCTAGAGAAGGTACACTATAGTAAAAAAAAGGTGAGGTCATGTTATGTCTTTGGGCTTCATTACCTTTTCCTAAAAGTAGAAATTTATATTAGGTAATATCATATTCCACCCAATTCTAAAATTTCATATGAAGGAAATCTTTACCTTTAAAGTAAATGGATACAGAAATGAAATTTATTGATCATTTTAAGGTAGGCTATATAAGCAAATAATGTGACTGATATAAAATGTTCCCCTGAATACTCCCATAACTATGAAAATGTTTTTATTAGGTATTAAGTTTTCGATTATATGGAAACCATACATCTTTCTGCCCTTAGTTTTGACAATTAAACTTTGCTATTAAAATACTTTATTGCGGGGGGCTGGCGGGATACCTGGGTGGCACAGCTGGTTAAGTTGTGGACTCTTGGTTTCTGCTCAGGTCATGAACTTGGGGTTGTGGGATTGAGCCCCATGTGGGGCTCCACGCTCAGTAGAGAGTCTGCTTGAGATTCTCTCTTCCTCTCTTTCTGCCCCTCCCGCTCATGCTCACATGTGTGTGCACCCTCTCTCTAAAATAAATAAATAAATCTTTTTAAAAAAAGTACTTTAAGGAAACCCTGCTTTAGGGGTGCCTGGGTGGCTCAGTTGTTAAGCGTCTGCCTTCGGCTCAGGTCATGATCCCAGAGTCCTGGGATCGAGCCCAGCATCGGGATCCCTGCTCAGCGGGAAGACTGCTTCTCCCTCTCTCACTCCCCCTGCTTGCATTCCCTCTCTCACTGTGTCTCTCTCTGTCAAATAAATAAATAAAATTTAAAAAAAAGGAAAAGACTGCTTTCATTATAATGACATATTTGGTAGCAGCTGGTGGTGTGACTCCCACTCTAGAAAAACGTAAATGATTCATTGTAACCTGTCAGCAATCAACATAGCAACTTCAGCAGACTATTTCTTATTCTCAAGAAATTTTAAGGATTTGAAATTTTGCCCTATTTATAGGTTAACAATTTAGTCTCATGGATGCTATCAGAAAATACAAGACTTCTAGATTAGAGATAAAGGACAATTTATTAATCACAGCAATAGTGGTAGCCAGAATATTGGTATTTTTGTATAGGTTCTTTGAGCCTCTATTCCCACAGTATTATGTGACTAGGACTAGGTAATATCTGTTTACGTTGTAGGCTGTTTTATAGGAGAGAAACTCTGAACTTAAATAAATCACAATCTTTTATAATGGACCATAAAGATACCTTTTGCAGGTGAGACATTATCTCTGTTTACCAAAGCTGTTCACTCTACAAATATCCCTGTAAAGAAAGTCTAGAAGGATAGATATTCAGTGCTTCTGCTCATAAGATGTGCAGAAATATGAGAGACCCGTAGGGAATTATCTCTCAATACTTATGCCTCTTGATAATAACTTTTATATATTCTGATTAGTTTTTAAATAATTCTTACATGTTCAGATGAAGACTTGTCAAAACTTGAAATTTTAAGCTCAAACACATTTTCAAAGTCACAGTTTGGAATAATCAGAATTATAGAGTTTCCATATTGGGTTAGACAATGATGTGTCTAAAATGGCATGGCTAATTATAAAATGATATATTTTCATCAATATTTGGCAGCAACTGAATTCTGATAATATTATATGCATCATTATAATTCTTTTCTGTCCTGTTGTCATTCTTTTCATTCTGTGGAAATTACTCTGATATTTTCTAAAAGTCAATCTTGGAGTCACGTGAGTAGCAGAATAACAACTCTATAAGTCAGCTGACAACTACTGGAGTTACACATAAGAAGGTGAAATAGATGGTGCTTTAGCATGGGGCTCCCAATCTGGGACAGCAAGACTTTAGGAGCCTTACAGTCACTATTTCAAATCAGAATGAAGATCTAAAATTTCCTTATAGAATTGAGAAATTTCTGAGGGGGCAAATGGTACAAGTTTAGTTTAACTAAAGTGGATATATTTTTTAAAGATTTTATTTATTTATTTATGTGTTTATTTATTTAGAAAGCACAATTTGGGGGAGGGGCAGAGGCAGAGGGAGAGAGAGAATCCCAAGCAGACACTGAGCCAAGCATGGAACCCGATGCAGGGCTTGATCTCATGACTCTGAGATCAGGACCTGAGCTGAAATCAAGAATTTGAGACTCAACCAGTTGAGCCACCCTGATGCCCCTAAAGTGGATAGGTTAACAGGACTCTGGAAGACATCACAGAGACAATCTGTCATGAATATTGCTCAGCTAAACTCCTAAGGTCTCTCAGAGAATCCAGAAGTCATTAAAATAGTTTTTACTAATGACTAATCAACCTGTTCCAGGCAGGCCCTCGATATCTGATTGAGTTTCTCATCTTCCACCACCCCTCAGGTGATGTCTGATCACCATAGCCTGCCTTCAACAAAAATCCTGTTAGGTGGTTTAGCCAGAATCCTTCTTTAGCCCTAATGTTTCCTTTCAGAAATTTTCCATCCACTGACCCCTACCCTACTCTTTAACTATAAATCCCACTTGCCCATGCTGTATATGGAGTTGAGCCCAATCTCTCTCCCCCATTGCAATATTCCATCTTATGTCCCTATATGGACTTTGAATAAAATTTTCCTTACCATGCTTTAACACGTGTCCTAGAGTATTATTTTTTCTTTAACATTACTCAAAAGGGTGACCCATAGACCAGCAGCATAGCCATGACCTGAAAGTATATTAGAAATACAGAATCTCAGGCCCCACACCAGACCCTGGATTAAACCTGAATTTTTAGATTTCTCAGGTGATTCATGTGCACATTAGAAATGGAGACACATTGCTATGTGATTGGTTTCCAGTGTTTGTCACTAAACCAGGACCATTTTGGCTAGATAAGAATGCATGGAAACCTTTTTTAAAATAGAAATTCTCAGCGCCCTCCACCAGAGATTCTAAGTCAGTAGATCTGAAGTTCAGGAACAAGCTCCCCCAGCCTGTTTGATTGTGATATACCATTGCCCTAGGCCTAGGACAGTGTCTCCCAACTTTGGCTTGATCTAGTCCCAGATTAATGATTCTCAATCTTGACTGCACAATAGAATCACTTGAGAGCTCTTAAAAAAGATTGAAAACTGAGCCCTCCTCTGAGAGTCTTCATTTACCTGTGGTATTGTGGGACTGAGGAATCCCTATGTTTTTAAAGCTCCTCAGGTGATTTTAATGTGTGAACCAGAATTGAGAAATACTAGTTCTTATAATTTAGTTAAGATCCATTGATCATTCTAGAGTATGTTGCTTAATTTCCATATAAGTGTAAATTTTTCAATTTTCCTTCTGTTATTGATTTCTAGTTTCATACCATTGTGGTCAGAAAAGATATTTGGTATGATTTCCAAAGATTTGCTTTGTGGCCCTACATATAATCTATGTGGAAAATGTTCTACATGTAATTGAGAAGGATGTGTAGTCTGCTGCTGTTGATGGGATGTTCTGTATGTTTCTTTAATCCATCTTGTGTATAGTGTTATTACTGTCTGCTGTGTCCTTATTGATTTCATGTCTGGATGATTTGGAACCAAGTTCAGGATTCACAATCAGATCAAGGTTGGTGGATCTGCTTTTGAGGGTACAAATGGGTATATCTCCCATTGGGCCCCTATCTGGGAAGTATTGCTCCTGAACCATGGCATGAGGGGCCAGAGCCAGGTCATGGCCTGTTTTCAAAGTCCACAGCTCTGGCTGAGGTTGGTGGGCCTGTTACCTAAGGCATGAAACAGTGTGACTTTTCCCAGATTCCTTGGCAGATGGTGTTAGTGGCAGGATCAAGACTAAATAAGGCTGAGTCCACAGAAGGTGGAGCCGTTTCTGGGTCTGTAATCAGGATCACAGTGAGTGCCACCGGTGTGTGGGCTTGCTTTCGTAAATTGGCCTTTTTGGTCTTGGGCTCCACTGGAGTTTTGCAAACTCCTACCTGGATCCTAAAGCTCCCACAAAGGCACTTTTTGGCAATGGCTGTTGAGTTTACCCTTTCTTAGAAAAACTGCAGCGCTACAAGCCATTATCAAGGATTTTGTGGACCTAAAATATGCATTGTCTTAACCTGAAAATGAAAAAGAAATGCAACCCACTGATTTATGTATCTCATTAGAATAATGTCAAATCAGTAAATTCACTCTGTATAGTACCTCTTGACATTATGAAGCATGCAATATTGATTCAGAAGTTCCACTGATCCAAATGCATGAATTAATTAGAACTAATTTTAAGGTAGAGTTCTTTCTTTTTGGCAGACTAAGATATTTGGATAGGCAGTGGTGTCCGTCTCTTAAATGTTTTGAATTCAATCACATGTCATCCTCCTTTGCTCTAAAATCAAAAGATACATTTTTTTGTATGTGATGTTTATAATTTCAATGCATGTCTTTGTATTTTAACTATACTTGTATTCATCCCTAAACAATATACTGATGTTTCCAAACTATATAAATATTAGACTTCAGCTATCCTATTTTTCCATTTCAATACATGTAGTTCTGTCATTCATTTTATAGCCATGTGTTTTTCTTTATGTACTTGGTATACTAATCCATTGCCATGTATAAGAGTTGCAGACAAACAAATTTTCTCAGTCTATGTCTGGTCTTTTCACTTTTTAAAAATGGAAACTTTTAATACTCAAAAGTTTTGACATTTAATGAATCACTTCCTTTATCGTTTATCTTATTTTAGGGAAATCTTGCTTAAGAAGTTTTAAATTTTCTTGAGTTCTTCTGTATTTTCTTCTAAAAAAGTTTAAAGTTTGATTTTGATATGTGTGCTTTCAATTATCTTGAATTTATTTTTCTACTATTCCAGCATTGGTTTCTTTTGGCTGCTCCAACCTTTCTTCACTGTGAATGTTTTTTCTCAATACATAATCTATTCCTCAGTTCTTTGTTCTGCTCTGTTTATCTACTTCTGAGGTCATGTCACACCATCTAAAACTATATAATATGTCTTGATATTACGTAGGGTAAGCCCTCCCCATATTTTTCATTTTGTTTTTCAAAAATGGTCTTGGCTATTTGTGGCTCTTTGGTTGTTCATATCAATTCTTTTTAGAATCAGATTATCAAATTCATATACTGTTTTGATTTTTGGTTAGAATTGCATCAGTTTTACAGATTAAATTGGGAGAAGTCTCTGTCCTTATATTACTTAGTTTTCTTTAATGTCTTTTCATAAAGTTTGTAAATGTCTTACATATTTTTTGCTAGATTTATTCCTAGATACCTTATGTTTTTATTGCAACATTACAAAAAATATCTCTTAAAATGCTAGGTTTCAGTTATTTATTGATTGTGTATAGAAATGTATTTGATACCTTATATCCAATTTATTGTAATAATTTATCAGTACTTTCTTTTTTTAAAAGATTTATTTATTTATTTATTTGAGAAAGAGAAAGAGTGTGTGCACACACAAGCTGGGGGAAGGGCAGAGGGAGAGAGAGAGAAGGGGAAGCAGACTCCCTGCTAGGTGTGGAGCCACACTGATGACCCTGAGATCATGACCTGAGCAGAAATCAAGAATTGGACGCTTAACTGACTGAGCTACCCAGGTGCCCCATCAGTAGTTTCTTATAGGACTTTTATGTAGACAGTAATATTGTCTAATAGTAATAATGTTCAGTTGCCTCCTCTTTTCCCCAATACTTCCATCTTTTTTGTTTCTTGTTGTCTTTCTTCAGAGGTAAGGACAAACTCTAGTAGTATATCAAATAATATAGTAATAGCCAGTATCCTTGTATCTGATTTTAGTGGCAATGCTTCTAACAATTCACCATTAACCATGAAGTCCCTGAATTCATGTTTGTAAACAATGGTTAGGAAAGTCTTTAATCCTAGCATCTAGCATTGCTTCTGGTACACAGTAGATACTTCTCTACTTACTAATAAGTAGATACTTATTATTAATTGTGGAATTAAATTTCATTATGCTTCCTACTATATGGACATATATTATGTAAGAAGATTTCTGTCAGGCATAAAAATCCTAGAAAATTATATACTTAAGTATAAAGTGATTACAGCTTGCAATCTGGTAACATCTTAAATTATCTAGAGTAGGTGTCAACTTGAATATTTAAGAATCTTTCTAATCTCTGTGATAAACAAGAGGAAATCACTCTGTGACTGGGCAGAATTGATTTATGACAAAACTGCTGTTTTTAAATATCTGTTATTACCAACTTACTAGGCATAAACATTCAAATGTTAAAGATGTCATTCAGAAGCTATGTTTTTGTGCTTGCTTTCTTTATAAACCAATAGTAAAGCATTAGGAGAGGGAAAGCAAGTTCTGCTGTTCTGCTACTGAATGAGTTCCTATTGCTTTGTAACAAATTATCAGAAATTTAGCAACTTAAAACAACATTAATTTGTTATCTCAGGTTTCTGTGGGTCAGGACTTTGGGCACAGATTAACTGGATTCTCTCCTCGGATCTCACAGGGCTGCAATCAAGATGCCAGCTGTGCTACAGTTTTCTACTAGGTTTGGGTCTTCTCGCAAGCTCCTTTAGGTTATTGGCAGAAATTTGGGTCCTTGCAGTTTTAGGACTGAGGTCCTTGTGTTCATGCTAGTTGTTGGATGGGGACCACTCTAAGCAACTAAAAGCCAATTCTGTAAGCAGCTCACAATATGGCTATTTGCTTTTTTTCCCCCCCTAAGTCAACCAGAGAAAATTTATGGGCTCACCTGATTAGGTCAGAACCACCCAAGGTAATCTCTATTTTGATTTACTCAAAGTCAACTGATTTGGGACCTTAATTACATCTGCAAAACTCTTTTTGCCATGTAATACAATATAATCACTGGGGTGACATCTCATCATTTTCATTGGTTCTACCCACACTCAAGGGGAGAGGATTATATAAGGATGAGGGTCAATGGGGATCATTTTAGGATTCTGACTACCACAGCTATTATATACTCATGTAGAATGTCACTTTCCTTCTTCCATTCTCTCAGAGAAACATTTTCTTTCTTATTTCATGGCATCATTGCATGAAAGTCTCAACAAATCTTTCTCTTTTTCAAACATTTCCACATGCCTTAAACTGCCATATGCCTTAAATTGATAGTTTGGTGTTAGCCTTATTTTTAAAACATTTTTATTGTTATGTTAATCACCATATATTACATGATTAGTTTTTGATGTAGTGTTCCAATTTTCATTGTTTGTGTATAACACCCAGTGCTCCATGCAGTACGTGCCCTCTTTAATACCCATCACCAGGCTAACCCATCCTCCCACCCCCCTCCCCTAGCCTTATTTTCTAGGTAAGTCTGGGGACACTTCATGTGACATTTAATAGTTGGATAATAGGTAGATTTTAATTTGACAGCTTCTACATTTCATTGGTTTTAAGCTGCTATTTCAGGTACATTCAAAGCCACATGGACACACACAAACATACATGCATACATGAGTGCCATATTTACAATATTTCTGGTGATTTACCCAGAATTTTAATATTGTATTGGTATTAGTCAGTAATAGACACTGGTATAATTTTCTTCTCTTCCAGCTTGAATATAGAATGTCTAAAAAATTATGAGGGCATTAGAGAATCCTAAAATGACAGAAAAAAAAATTTTCATGGCATTTTGTTCACTTTTAGGAGATGTGCACTTTATTAGCAGTACCTACATTTTAGTAACATTTTATAGTTTACAAAATGTCATACCACATTTTATGTTATTATGCCTAGCAGCACTGTTATAGGGAGGAAAGTAAAGCCTACATTGATGACTTCCCAAATTACACATGCAGGATTGGGTAGAACAGGGAATTCAACCGAGGACTTTTGACTTCAGGTATAAACCTTTTTCATACAACTACCTCATTACTACATTGAGTAGAAAGAGTTTATAATATACCCCTTATATTTGCATTAAATAATGGAGACAGAATTTTCTAGAATTAAAGGGGTATTCTTTTGTATAGTCTTATTTTGTGCAACTCTGAACTGGTTTTGAGGGATGAATCTTTCCTTTTTCTGTAATTGATGTGCAATTCTTTTTGAATTGGTTTTATTTTACATTATGCTCTATCATTTATAATTTGGCATATATTTCTTGTCTGCTTCATGCTCTCCTTGTATTTTTATGAGGCTGTATATCTTCCTCTTTAAAGGAGAGAACAAATGGAAAACATAACTGTTAGATTTATTCAAGGATCTCACAGCCCTTCATACTTACACTATTCCTTATCATCCACATTTGATTACCTGGTGGCAAATTTTCTACCAAAGAAAGATAATAATATACAGAATGGAACTCTTCATGAGGTTTGGAGATTTATGAGGAAATTCTACAATGAAAGTGGCTTTTGTTAAGTAGATGGAGCTTACAAATACGATGAAAGATGGTATAAACCCATAGATACTGGTGACTTTTTAAATTAAATTATTTTGCATGTAATACAGATACATGATAAATGCAAATAGATTAAAAGATTTTATGGTGAGAAGTGAATTTTTCTCCTGATTCCGTGTTCGTCTCTGTTAGTAGTTTGGTGACTTGCAGGGAGTCTCTGATTAATACTTCTTCAAAATGGGAAAAAAGATTTGCTAATGTTTAAAAGTATAGCAGAATTTAAGAATGAGTAGAAAATGGCAGTAAAATCATTTGCATGTGTAAGGGAGAAAACTTCCAGGTATGCAATTTCCGAAAGGATATTGTTCTTAAACTGAAACAGAGTTGAATGATGGAGAGAACATGCCACTATTTGTGCATGCTTGCTGTATTCATTTATTTAGCTACTTCTACCATTTTCTTGCTAAGCTTGTTAATAGGATCCATTCCTTGAGTTATCTTCTCTTGGACTAATCTCTCAGTTATGGTATGGATGAAAGTGATGTCATTATAGAATCAAGAGATGCTGTGGTGAATTGTGTACCTCAAAAAGATATGTTGAAGTCCTAACCTGTGGTACCTGTCGATATGGCATCATTTGGAAATAAAGTCTTTGCAGATATAATCAGGTTAAGATGTGGTTACATTGGATTGGGGTAGGCTCTAAATTCAATAACACATGTCTTTATTAGAAAGCCATGAGAAGATGCAGACACACACATGGAGAATACCACATGATGGTGGAAGCAGAGATTAGAGTAATGCGGTGGCAAGCTAAGGGATGGGAAGGTTTGCTGGTATCACCAGAATCTAGGAGAGAAGCATGGAATAGGTTCTCCTTCAGAATCTCCAGAAGTAACTAACCTTGCTGACATGTTGATTTTGGACTTCTAGCCTCTGGATGTTAAGAGAATAAATTTTTGTTGTTTTAAGCTGCCCAACTTGTGGTACTTTTTAATGGCAACTCTGTGAAACTAACAAAGGAGGGGAGGCAGAAAGAACTTTTTCTTTACTGAGAAACTACTTACATGCTAATACCATTGCAATACACACATTATCTCATTACTCTTCTTCTTATAACAGCATTGCAAGGTAGATATTCTCTTCATTTTACAGATGCAAAGACTCAGGCTTAGAAGTCTTAAATAACTTTCCAAGTCACACAGCAAATGGTCTCTGTCTGATAAAGAAGCCATTACAACACACTCTTACTGATGATCACCCGTTTATAAAGGGACAGCTAAACTTAGAAATGGTTTTATCCTTCTGGGGCTGCCTCACATGGTCTGATTATAGGAGCATTAGAAGCAAAAATTACATCTCTTACTGATGCCTGAAATTTCACTATTTTTAATAATTAATATTCTTTTTAAAATGTAAATATATCAGAAAGATTAACATGCCAATGAAAATATAAATATGTCAGAGAGGTTTTTTTCTTTCTTGATATCATAGAAGATCTATCAGCTTAAGAATATTGTTTGCTGGAAGTTGGAATATGGTAACAGAGTAGGAGGATCACAGGCTCACCTTATCCCATTAATACAACTACATAACTATCAAATCATCCTAAATACCCAGAAAATGACCTGAAGATTGACAGAACAAACTCCACAACTAAAGGTAGAGAAGAGGACACATTGAAGAAGGTAGGAAGTGCAGAGATGCAGTTGGGAGAGAAACAGATCTTAACCACAGTAGGGAGGAGAGAAGAGCTCTGGTCACGCAAAAGGGTGAGAGACAGACTAGCACACAGGCGAGTGCATTGTGTGGGGAAAATGAATCCCCATAGCAATTGGTTTGGAAAGTAAGAGGGCCTGAATTTTGTGAGTTCTTTCAGCCAGTGGGGCTTAAAGCCTGGAGCGTTAAAGGTCAGTAGACTTGGCTGGGATAGAGACCAGATGATATTGTGCTGCTCTTGGAAAAAAATTTTGTGGGAAAACCACCTGTGACATAACTTGGAAACAGTGATCTGAAGGGCACCTGGGGTACACAGTGGGAGATTATTGGAGAATGTGCCAGATAGTATTCACAGAGAGACCCTTCTGAGAACAAAGGAACTGGCAGAGCCACTTTACTCCCCCGCCCCTCAGCATAAGCACAGGGCCACCTGCAGGAACCAGCATTGTGCCAACATTGGTTACCTAACTTGCTTACACCAAGGCCCAGCCCCCAAAGCTCCAGTGTAACTGCTTTTCCCAGTCATACTTGACTCAGTCCCAGAGTGGTGGGTCCCTTCCCCCAGAAGACCAGCCCAAACCCCTGCTCACACCGTCTCTCCCCATGTGAGTTTTCTGGAGCCTTGGTTCCTGTGGCATTAATAACAGGTCTCATTTCACAAGCAGACCAGAGCACACCTAGTTAAAATGCACCACATTCAGGCGAGGGACCAAACACTGCTCACAAAAAGCAAAGAAAGCCTCTGAAGATGACTTACCTGAAGAATAAAGCAGCCAGAACACAACAGCAGAACACAACAGCAGAACACACACAACATACATTGGAGACACTCCAGAAGTGCCAGGCCATAGGGAACAGGGGACACTACACAGCAGGGCACTACAGGACTTCTCCTTCTTTAGGCCATTACCCTCAAGAACGGGAGATGTAGCTGACTTTTCTAACACACAGAAACAGGCACAGAGACTTAGACAAAATAAGAAGAGAGAGAAATTTATCCCAAATGAAAGAACAGGACAAGGCGATGGCCAGAGATCTGAGCAAAACAGATATAAGTAACATGCCTGATAGAGAATTTAAAGTGATGATCATAAGGATACTACATGGACTTGCTAAAAGAGTGAAAAGAGTTAAGTATCCTTAACACAGAGATAAGGAATAACATAGGCAGAGATAAAAGCCTCTATAATTGGAATGAGAAACACCTGATGGAATGAACAGCAGGCTGGAAGAAGCAGGGGAATGAATTAGTGGCCTAAAAGACAGACAAATAGAATGCAATCAAACTGATCAAAAGAGAGAAAAAAGAATAATGCAAAATTAGAATAGACTTAGGGAACTCAATGACTCCATCAAATGTAGTAACATTCATATTATAGGAGTCCCAGAAGGAGAGAGAGAAAGGGGGGCAGAAGAATTATTTGAAGAAATAATAGCTGAAAACTTCCCTAATCTGGGGAAGGAAACAGATATCCAGACCCAAAAGGCACAGAGAACACCCCCAAAAAATAACAAAAGCAGATCCACACCAAGACATTTGTAATTAAAATGGCAAAATATAATGATAAAAAAAATCTTAAAAGCAGCAAGGCAAAAGAAGATAGTAACTTATAAGGCAAACCCATAAGCCTAGCAAGGGATTTCTCAGCAGAAACTTTCCAATCCAGAAGGGAGTGGCATGATATATTCAAAGTGCTGAAAGGGAAAAATCTGCAGCCAAGAATACTCTATCCAGCAAATCTATCTTTATGAATAGAAGGAGAGATAAAGAGTTTCCCAGAAAAACAAAAATTAAAGCTGCTCATGACCACTAAACCAGTTCTGTAACAAATATTAAAGAGGACTCTTTGAGTGGAAAGGAGAGACCAAAAGTGACAGTATAAATGTAGGACACACACGAGCAGTAAAAATGAATATTTCTCTAAAAAAATCAGTCAAGAAACTCACAGAATAAAAGGATGTAAAATATAAAAACATACACTTAAAACATGGGTAGTAGAGGAGTAAAGAATGGGTTCAAACTTAAATGATCATAAACTTACTACAGACTGCTATATGCTGAAGAAGCTGTATACAAACCTAATGGTGACACACACACAAAAATCACTAATATGCAAAGAATAAAGAGAAATAAATAAATCCAAATATATCACTAAAGAAAATCAGCAAAATCATGAAAAAGAGAAGGATCAGAGAATCTTCAGAAACAACCACAAAACAAGTAACAAATGGCAATAAATACATATCTATCAATAATTACTTTGGATGTGAATGAACCAAACAATCTAAAGACAGGGTGACAGAATGGATAGAAAAACAAGACTCATCTGTATGCTGCCTACAAAGGACTCATTTCAGACAAAAAGACACCTGCAGACTGGAAGTAAGGGGATAGAGGAAATAGCTATCATGCAAATGGATGTCAAAAGAAAGCCAAAGTAGCAATACTTATATTGGACAAAGTAGATTTTGAAACAGAGTGTAACAAAAGACAAGGAAGGACACTATATAATAATAAGAGGGCAATCCAACAAGAAGATATAACAATTATAAAGATATGCATCCAACATAAGAGCACCCAAATAAATAAAACAGTTAAAAACAAACATAAAGAACTAATTGATAATAATAATAATACTATAATTATATATAATAATATAATAATAGTAGGGGACTGTAATACTCCACTCACATCAATGGACAGATGATCAAAACAGAACATAAAAAAAGAAAAGATGGCTTTGAATGACACACTGGAACAGATGTATTTAAGAGATATATTCAGAATATTCCATCCCAAAATAGCAGAATACACATTCTTTTCAAGTGCATGTGGAAATTTATCCAGAAGTAGATCACATATTAGGTCATAAAACAGATCTCAACAAATACAAAAAGACTGATGTCATACTGTACAACTTTTCTGACCACAAAGGCATGAAACTAGAAGTTAACCACAAGAAAAAATCTGGAAAGACCACAAATACGTTGAGGTTAAATAACATTGTACTAAACAAAGAATGGGTCAACAAGGAAATAAAAGAAGAAATAAAAAAAATACATGGAAACAAATGAAAATGAAAACACAATGGCCAAAACCTTTGGGATGCAACAAAAGCAGTTCTATGAGGGAAGTTTATAGCAATACAGGCCTTCCTCAAGAAGCAAGAAAAATCTCAAATAAACAACCTAACATTCCACCTATAGAACCTAGACAAATAACAACAAACAAAACTAAAACCAGCAGGAGGAAGGAAATAATAAAGATTAGAGCAGAAATAAATGACATAGAAACTAAAAAACTAATAGAACAGATCAATGAAACCAGGAACTGATTCTTTGAAAAAAATTAATACAATTGATAAACCTCCAGCCAGACATATCAAGAAAAAAGAGAAAGGACTCTGATACATAAAATCAGAAATGAGAGAGGAGAAATAACAACCAACACCATAAAAATACAAACAATTATAGAAGAATATTATGAAAAATAATATGCCAATAAATTGGACAACCTAGAAGAAATGGATAAATTCTTAGAAACATATAAACTATTGAAACTGAAATAGGAAGAAATAGAAAATTTGAACAGACTGATAACCAGCAAAGAAATTGAAAGAGTAATCAAAAAACTTTCAACAAACAAAAATCCAGGGCCAGATGGCTTCACAGGCAAATTCTACCAAACACTTAAAGAAGAGTTAATACCTATTCTCCAACTCTCCCAAAAATTAGGAAAGGAAGAAAAGCTTCCAAATGCATTTTATGAGACCAGCATTACGCTGATACCAAAACCAGATAAAGACACCAACAGCAGGCCAATATCTCTGATGAACACAGATGCTAAAATTCTCAACAAAATACTAGCAAACTGAATCTAGTAATAGGTTTAAAAAAATCATTCACCATGTTCAAGTGGGATTAATTCTTGGGTTGCAAGGGTAGTTCAATATTCACAAATCAATCAATGTGATACATCACATCAATAAGAGAAAGGAGAAGAACTGTTAGATCATCTAAATAGATGCAGAAAAAGCATTTGAGAAAGTACAACCTCCATTCATGATAAAAACCCCCGACAAAGTAGGTTTAGAGGGAACATACCTCAACGTAATAAAAACCATATATGAGAAACCCACAGAAAACAAACATCATCCTCAATTGGGAAAAACTGAGAGCCCTTCCCCTAAGGTCAGGAACAAGACAGGATGTCCACTCTTAACACTTTTATTCAACGTAGTCCTGGAAGTCCTAGCCACAGCAATCAGGCAACAAAAAGAAATAAAAGGCATCCAAATTGGTAAGGAAGTAGTAAAACTTTCACTATTTGAAGATGATACTATTTGCAGATACAGATGATACTCTACATAGAAAACCCCTAAAGACTCCACTAAAAAACAGGTAAATGAATTCAATAAAGTCACAGGATACAAAATCAATATACAGAAATCTTTTGTATTTCTATATACCAATAATGAAGAAAGAGAAAGAGAAATTAAGAAAACAATCTCATTTACAATTGTACCAAAAATAATTAGATACCTAGAAATAAACCTAACCAAAGAGGTGAAGGACCTGTACTCTGAAAACCACAAAACACTGATGAAAGAAATTGGAAGACGACACAAAGAAATGGAAAGATATTCCATGCTCATGGACTGGAAGAACAAATATTGTTAAAATCTCCATGCTACCCAGATCAATCCACAGATTTATTGCAATCTCATCAAAATACCAACAGCATTTTTCACAGAACTAGAACAAACAATCCTAAAATTTGTATGGAGCCACAAAAGACCTTCAATAGTCAAAGCAATCTTGAAAAAGAAAAACAAACCTGGAGGCATCACTATTCTGGACTTCAAGTTATATTACAAAGTGGTAATAATCAAAACAGTACAGTGCTGACACAAAAATAGACACATAGATCAATGGAATAGAATAGAAAACCCAGAAATGAAGATACAACTATATGGTCAATTAGTCTTCAAAAAAAAAAAAAACCAGGAAAGAATATTCGATGGAAAAAAGACAATCTCATCAATAAAATGGTGTTGGGAATTCTGGACAGCAACATGCAGAAGAATGAAACTGGACCACTTTCTTACACCATACACGAAAGAAACTCAAAATGGATTAAGGACCTAACTTTGGGATATGAAACTATAAAAATTCTAGAAGACAACACAGGCAGTACCTTTTATGACATTAGCCATAGTAACTTTTTTCTAGATATGTCTCCCGAGGCAAGGGAAACAAAAGCAAATATAAACTATTGGAATTAACATCAGAATAAAAAAACTTCTGTACAGTGAAGGAAAAGTCAACCAAACTCAAGGCAACCTTCAGAATGGGAGAAAATATTTGCCAATGACATATATGATAAAGGGTTGTTATCTAAAATAAATAATTTATCAAGCTCAACACCCAAAAACAAATAATCTAATTAAAATGGGCAGAAGACACAAACAGATAGTTCTCCAAAGAAGACATCCAGATGGCCAACAGACATATGCTCAACATTACTCATCGTCAGGGAAAGGCAAATCAAAACTATGAGATATCACTGTGCACCTGTCAGAATAGCTAAAACCAAAACCCCAAGAATCAACAGGTGTTGGCAAGGATGTGGAGAAAAAGAAACTTTTGTGCACTGTTGGTGGGAATGCAAACTGATGCAGCCACTGTGGAAAACGGTATGGAGTTTCCTCAAAAAGTTAAAAATAGAACTACCCTATGATCCAGCAATCACACTACTGGGTGTTTGCCCCAAAAATACAAAAACACTAATTGAGAGAGATATATGCACCCCTATGTTTATAGTAGCATTATTTATAATAGCCAAGATAAGGAAACAGCCCAAGTGTCCATTGATTGAAGAATGGATAAAGAAGGTGTGGTGTACATATATATCTGTATATATAATGGGATATTACTCAGCCATAAAAAGAATGAAATCTTGTCATTTGCAAAGATAAGGATGGAGCTAGAGAGTATAATGTTAAGTGAAATAAGTCAGAGAAAGACAGATACCATATGATTTCACTCACATGTGCAATTTAAGAAACAAAACAAATGAACAAAAGGAGGGAGGGAAGGAGAGAGAGAGAAACCAAGCATCACACTCTTAATTATAGAGAATAAACTGATGGTTACTAGAGAGGAGATGGGTGGGGGATGGGTGAAATAGCTGATGGGCATTAACCAGTGCACTTGTTGTGAGGAGCACTAAGCGATGTATGGAATTGTTGGATCACTATATTGTACACCTGAAATTAATATAACAGTGTATATTAACTAACTGGAATTTAAAACTTAAAAAAAGTAATTAGAAAAAGTTTTATGGTCAAATAAAAAGAATATTGTTTGCGTGGTGATAAAGATGAGTGGCATAGTGAAAAGAGTACAGAAGGAGGAAACAGAAGAGCAGCATAAATACATCTGTTCACTTCAGGATTTTGCAGAATTCTGGCAAATTTTCTGACATATTTTTTGTCCTTCATTTTTTTTGTTAGGGATGAAACTGTTTTCGCCAGAGATTTATATTTGTAAAAGTGTGAAATATGAGGACTAAGTGGGAATATTTGGCCAGTATAGGATAGCAGAATACATTTGACACATTACCTGTCTCAAGCAACTGTTTGACATCCTAAATCTAATTGCAAAATTTTCATGTAATATAACTTTTTTTACTACATAGAATACATTTTTGTTGTGAAAAAATTAAAAAAACATATACAAGAGGAAAGAAGTTAATGACAATGAGCCATAAACATACCATCCTAAGTCTCACAATGTTATATTTTGCTATATTTCCAGTGCTTAATTGTATAAATATTTTAAAAATTACATGGGTTGATACTAATGTATATTTGAACTGTTTGCAAATTTTTTAATAGAATAAGAATATTTAATTTAGGAATAGATGTAGAAAACTATATTTAGGATGCCTAATATAGTCAAAAGACTATTTGAATTTCTACTAATAGACTAAGTAAAAAGACAATTTAAAGATTCATTTTCATTTTCCACAGAAGTTAAAATCTCAGCCTAGGACACAGAGAAGAAAAAAGCATGACTCACTTCATTTGCTGTAAATTTATAACCTTGAGAAAAGCTGTACCCAGAATGGATAAATAATGATTTCATTGTGTTTTTCCCAGCTCAGTTCCATAAAAATAGTTTCAAAGTGAAATTGTCATAGAATGTGCATTATAGATAAACCACAAGCTGGTTTGCCTAACAAAAGTAAGAGAAAGTCAAATTATTTGAAATTATTTGAATTATATGAAAATAGATTTTCAGAGGTTTTGATTGTACTGAATGTTGTTTTGCTAAGTAAGTATCATTTCTAACTTTGTACTGTGTCTCAGAGGTTTCTTATTTATTTGTTTGTTTGTTTGTTTAGAAGAAAAGTAATGTAGTTAAGTGGAATGATAACTTCTGGGGTGATGTGTGTTTTGATGGCTAAGACCCTTACCTGTGGTGGATGTGAGATGCAAGAGCTAAGGTGAGATAATGGGTAGTTCCACTAATTGAATGATGTGGGGGAAAGAAGGACTGTATACTTCTCTGGCCTGCTTTGGAAGCCTCGAAGAAGAACCATAGGCTTGGATGGTTATAATATCCAATTATCAACTCAGGATACAAGGAAAGCCAGAAGGCAGTGTTTAAAGTGTCTCTTATCTCTTGCAATCAGAGACTGGACTGGGACTGGAATTGAATTGTGAGGGTGGTCCAGCAGCAAAAAGGAGATGGAGAGAGTAGCCTTGACATGTCTCCTAAGTTCGTGTCAGGGCCCTTATGGTGGAAACTTGATTAAGTAGGATGAGGAAATTGGGTGGATGTGCCAGAGAAGTTTGAACTCTTAATTCTCCTGGGCTGGCAGAGGTGACCCCCACCTACATGCTAGAGAAGAGCAGCCTCTCCTTGCCTGATGAAAGACCTTGCATGAAAGACCTCAACAGAGCCAAATGCCTTGTAAAACGATGCTTGACTTCCTTAAGACATCCTCCTTCCTTCATTACCTATAAAGTAGAAATAAAGCAACATAGCTTGAGGGGGAAAGCCTATTGGGGGATGGGGGGGGACTGCTTACTTTCCAAAGAAATGCAGGAGCTGAATAAGGTGTACCAGCTGGGACTTGGGAATGTGTGTGGGAGTACATCTTGACCACATTGGCCTGGGGCTTGTGCAGAAAGCAAGTCTGGAAAGTGGAGAGTTTACAGACTTGGGTTTCTTTGCCCATGGTTCAAGATTTAATGTGCTAGAGAGGACATCTGGAGCCCATTTTAATACCCTGCTTACTAAATAATACCTCTTTGAAGATAGGAGAAACCAGAACTTCCTTGACAGAATATTGAGGAATGGAGTTAGAAGCTCAGGAGGTGGGCATGTTAGAATGGATTTTTAATGTGAGACTATCACTAAAGCAATAAGGAATGCACTATTGAGGGAGATACTGGCATCTTTGAGAAGTTCTGTAGTAGCTGTCCTCTATAGGCTACAGCACAGTTGGAGATTGCCATCTGTGGTTGCCTAGAGAAAATGGGAATGACAGGATTCCAGAATAACTGAGGCCAAATGGTTGTACAGACCATTCTGTTGGACAGAATTACTATAATGGGCAACAAGGCCAGAGTGGCAACCAGGAAGCCTTGGCCACTAGGATATGTGCCAAGGGTTCATACATCATGCTGCTCAGAAGAAGAGAGATGGAAAGCCCATCAGTGCGTACCTTGTTAACTTCAATATATGGAAAAATGAAAAAAAATATATGGAAAAATGAATTGTGAAGAGAAGACTGATATTAGAGGGAACAATGGAAAATAGATTCCAGATCTGAGCTAGTTATCAGAGTAATCAGAACTAGTTCACAGATTGATTGAAGGGAAGCCTTGGTTCTTTTGAGAAAGGACCTTGAGTGGCTACTTCAAGTATATGCAATAACTATTTCTTCAATCCTTACCCAAAAGGACTTATAGCCACTTATCAGATAGTGATACATGGGGTAAAGACCTTTCAAGGGGTTTTGGATAAATAATCTGAGCTGGTACTTGTGAAAGGGGATCAGAAGTGTTATCATGGGCCTTGGTCAAAGTGAGACTTTAGGAGAGCTGGTGCTAAGCAGAGTCCTGGCATAAATCTATCCTTTTTTTTTTTTCTTAAGATTTTATTTATTTATTTGAGAGAGAGAGCACACGCACAAGCTGGGGGAGGCACAGAGGGACAGGGAGAAGCAGACTCCCCACTGAGCAGGGAGCCCGATGCAGGACTCCATTCCAGGACCCTGAGATCATGACCTGAGCTGAAGGCAGATGCTTAACTGACTGAGTCACCCAGGGGACCCTTAAATCTGTCTTATAGTGTGTTGAACTCCCAGCACCAAGAAAAAAATTCATAAGTAAAATTGAAAACTAGGAGAAGCTACAGAGGTTAGTGTCACCCTCTAAGGCTTAAAGGACACAGGTTTATTTCCCACATATTTCCTTTCAATTCACCTCTTTGACTCATGTAACAGCCATGGGGATTTTGGTAGATGACAGTAGACTACCACATACTTAACCAAATAGTGGGCCCAATCACAGCTGTGCCAAATATTTTATCTCCACTAGAACAAATCAATATAACCTCTGGTACTTGATATTGATCTAGCAAATGAATTCTTTTCAATCTCTGTGAACCAAGAATGTTTCAAAGACAATTTACCTTTATGTTAGATGGACAGTGGTACACACTATCTTGTCCCAGGACATTATTAATGCCATTTCTCTCTATAAAAATAAAGTCTGCAGGACTTTGATTATCTCAACATTTAACAGATCATTACACTGTTCCACTATATTGATTCTGCCTTGTTAACTGGATCAAATGTGTAAGAAGAAATTACCCTAGTTGCCCATTCATGTCAGATGGTGGGAAAAAACTCTTTAAGTTTCAGAGCGCTGCTTTATTGTCAATGTTTTTAGAGGTTCAATGACCTTAGACATTCTAGGACATTCTCTCCATGGTAAAGGGCAAGTTATTATATCTTATACCCAGTACAACTAAGAAAACAGGCAGAGTGCTAAGTGGGCCCTCTTTGGATTTTGAAGGCAGCATACATTGCAATTAAAAATACTGCTTTGACTCATTTATGGAGTGACTTTGATTGTTGCCAGTCTCAAGTTGGGCCCATAGCAAAAGAAGACCATGCAGCTGGTCCAGGCTGTAGGGCAAGCTGCCCTGTATCTCAGGTGGATCCAATTACACAAGAACCAGATAAGGACTCCATATGGAGTATCTGAAAGCCCCAACAAGAAAATTGCAGCATCTAGGGTTTTAATGCAAGACTATGTCTTCCACAGAAGAGAATTACCAGGTGCACTGCTGGTGTGCTGCTGAGCACTAGTAGAGACTGAATATCTGCCCATTAGCTAGCTACCTACCACAACCCAGGTAGATCACAGAATTGAAAAGTTTGGATAAGCATGGTGATAATTCATTATAATATGGTGCTATGGTCTGAATGTTTGTGCCCCCCCCCAATTATATGTTGAAATATAACTCCCAAGGTGAGAGTACTAGGAGATGGGATATTTAGGAAGTGTTTAGGTGATGAGGGCAGAGCTTTCATGAATGGAATTAGTGCCCTTACAAAAGTGGTCCAAAAAACTCCCTTGCCCCTTCTGCCATGTGAGGTCAAAAAAATAGCCATCTCTGAGGAAATGGATTCTCACCAGACACCAAATCTGCTAGCACCATGATCTTGGACTTCCCAGCCATCAGAATTACAGGAAATAAATGTCTGTTGCTTGTAAGCCACCCAGTTTATGGTATTTTTGTTATACAATCCAAATGGACTAAGATAAATGGAAATCGTACTTTTGGGACCAGGTCCAAGTAGGTCACAAAGACAAATAAATTATGTTAACAGGTGATCTAAATTCTGTTTTACCTATCACTGTTTTACTAACAGAGTTTATCTGCCTTACCTCACACATAAGGACTAGTTCACAGACAGGTTGACTCCATATGTGGAACCAGATGTGAGCTGCTACCTCACTCTAGTGCTACGCAGGGGTGACCCTAAAGGACAGTGGGAAGGATGAAGTATTCCCAGTGAGCAGAGATGTGAGCATTACACGTAGTTGTTTACTTTGTATGAAGGACAAGTAGCCTGAGGTAAAGATATATCTCCCAAGAAGGTAGTGAATGACTTGGCCTGGTCAGGGACTGGAATGGGCAAGAATAGAAGATTACGGACAAAAAGGTCTGAGTTAGAGACATAAACTGGACATAGGAGTGTGTGTGTGTGTGTGTGTGTGTGTGTGTGTGTGTGTGTGTGTGTCTTCCTCTTTGATGATACTATCCACTGGAACACATCCAACACACAAGAAAGACCAAACAGCTAGATGGACAGAATGGCCCTTCTGGTGGATGTTGGTCAGCTTCTGCCTTGAGTCACCTCAATATTTGCACAATGGGCTCATAAACACAGTAGCACTGGTGGCAGAGATGGAGACTGTACCTGGGCTCAATAGCACGGAGTCCTTGCCATGGCTGATCCAGCAGCTGCTGCTACTCAATGCTGGACCTACTAGAAGGAGAGTTCAGTGATAAGCTCCTAATATATCATCATCCCTCAAGGAAATCAACCACTTACTTGATGGCAAGTTGATTACACCAACCCCTTTCCACCCTGAAGATGACAGTGATTCTTCCTTACTTGAATTGATACCGTCTCTAAATATGGATTTCCTTACCTGCTAACGGTGCTCTGCAACACCAGAAGCACTCACACAATGTGTGATTTACTAAGGCAACATTATATAACATTCTCTCAGATCAAGGGACTCATTTCATAGAGAAAGAGGTGTAAAAGTGGGTACACAGCCAACAGGTCCTCTGGTCCTACCACATACCACGATCACCTAAAAACAATCAGTTGATTAAAATTACAGAGTAGTTCAGCCAATGCCCTTCAAGACTGCCTTGCATCACTGGCTAATATAGAATGAGGTGTCCTCATGGCTAAAATACACAGGTCCAGGAACTAGGACATGGAAATTGAAGTGGTCCTTCTCAACATCACATCCTGTGGTCCACTTGCTGAATTTGCAGTTCCCCTTCTTGATAATTCAGCTCTGCTAGATTAGGGAAACATTTTCACTCAGTAATACAATGTGTCCACTAAACCTGAGGTTCTGACTACTTCAAGAGTGAAAAGTAACTCCTGTTTATTATGGGCTCCTCATGGCAGTGGGCCAGCAGGTAAGAAAGGACTTATTATATTCATGGGGGAAATGAGCCTCAAGATCATGAAGAGCTCAGACGGCTACTAAAAAATGGAACTCAGAATAGGCACCAGGGTTTCTATGTTTGGTAATAATGATGAACCAGCAATTGCAGTGATGATAGCATGATAAGAAAAAAGCAAGTAAGAGCTCAGACTCTCAGGTTGAAAAGCTGTGTCACTCTACTAGATAAGCAACTTAAATGAGTGGAGGATGGACTGGTCAACCAGGCAGACAGAAGGAAGAAGAAAATAAATAAAGAATGACAGACAAGTGAGATGATGAACATGAATTTTGTTTGGGTTTCAGTTGCAGCATCTGTAGTTTGTGTCTCTAATTCTTGTGTATTAAGCTTTTTGAAGAGCCCAACACCTTGAACACTCAGTAATAGATGGCATTTAATGTAGGGCACAGGTGAATAGTACCAGGGGTAGACAATATCAGGGTGCCTCTGGTGCCCTCACAGCCTTTTGGGTCATTTCTCCGAGTCCAGCCGTGACTGAGGAGGGCCATTCTAAGCATGTTTTGGTGTATTTTGCACTGACAGCATCTTATCTCAAACGTGTATGTCTTTGCTTTCAGCCTTAGGGCTTCCCTGACGCTATAGATGAAGGAGGCATAAAATAGGCAACTGGAATATAGATCTAGATGTTAGGAGGGAGATCTGTAGAGGTAAATTTAAGTGTTTCCAGGCTGTAGGAAGAGATTCCCTAGGAAGAATTTCAAGGGAAAAAGAAAGTTCATAGGGAAAAGTCGCAAAGAATATGTAAAATATTTACATGTGAGGAACAGTTAATATATGTGCAAAGAGGGAAAACTGGCCAAAAAAAAAAAAAAAAAAAAAAGCTTGAAGAGTGGCCAGGGGTAATACCAGAATGCTTAACGTCTTTCTTTAAGGTGACCTCATTTAACCAAACTTAACTAATCTTCTCAATTTTATAAATAATACAGAAATAAGATCACACATACACAAGCACATACACTTTTTAAAATAAAGCCCTTCTATAAGTTTTCACGTTTGATACATAAAAAATGATAAGCTCAGCTGTGAAGATTATCCCTGCTCTACAGATAAAGAAATTGGATCCTTCACTTTACTGGTAAAGAGCTGATAGCTGGACGTTAAAGCAAAGCCCATCTTTTGTTAAACTGTAAGAAGTAACTGTTCATCTTCCTAGACTTTGAATTTTAGTTTCTGATTCAAGGATGGAGCTTCAGGCTTCACATTTTTTTAAAGATTTTTTTATTTATTTGATAGAGAGAAACACAGCAAGAGAGGGAACACAAGCAGGGGGGAGTGGGAAAGGGAGAAGCAGGCTTCCCGCTGAGCAGGGAGCCCGATGTGGGGCTCGATCCCAAGACCCTGGGATCATGACCCGAGCCGAAGGCAGACGCTTAACGACTGAGCCACCCGGGCGCTCCAGGCTTCACATATTATATATAAACCTGTTCCTATTATGTGTATTGTTACAGCCTCGTCCTAATCTATGTGTCTGTAATACGGCAAATACATTTCTAGTTATGCCTCTATTTTAATCACTGTATCTTGATTTATCTATTTGTAAAAGCATTTATTAGTCACCCTCATGCATGGTCTCATTTTAAGGTAGGAGCCTCACATGTTAGATGAAAAAATATTGTTTCTCCTTTTGGGAAATTATAGACTGAGATGAATGCAAAATATAAACAAATAACATGTATACATAAAAGATGAAAGTAGCCCTACTGGCATTAGATTTGTTTCAAATATATCTGTACATGTAGGCCATAGAAAGAAAGTAAAATAAAAATGTAATACATATTAAATAAAATCTAGTTTTTTCGGTTCTGTGTAGATAACTAATGATCAAAGATATTTCTCTTGGGGGAACAAAATTATACTAAATTTTAAAGATACATACATTTTTGTAGCAGCAATAAACAAATTTACCACATTTCTAAATTTTAATGAGCATAGCCAGAAATGATTAAAATGAGATTATCCCCTCAATTTGGCATTAAAAATACATGTAAGACTCTAGAGGGCACTCTATTCCTGTTGTTTTTCAAGAGATGGTGAAATTCTTTTAGATGCAGCAGTGAACGCAGATATTTAAAATTCATCACGAGTACTTACAGAAGGTTAGAGTTCTTAGGCAAGATCTTGAAATCAGTATGGATTAATGGGACTTTTGTGTTTTGTGTTACATGGCTTCACTTAGGATAGTTTATGTTCTTTAATGCCTGGGATGGTAATTAAATTCTCAAGAGAATATACCTACATTTATAAGGTTAAACGTTCTAATATGTATAGGTCTAATTCTTTTCTCTGCCTTGCTTAATTATGTTTTACTCTATTTCTTTACTCGATTGCTATTGTTAGCAACAACATCATTATTATTACTGTTACTGTTAAAATCCGTTAGGCAGAGTTTGAGATGTTTTCTGGGAGTGGGATCATCATAATACTTTGATTTTCCCCCTAATTACATGCACAGTAAATATATATGGGAAGGCCTCATCTGGCGCCTGAATTACAGTAGGTGTTAACTGAATGTTCCTCTGGTCTGAATCCAAAGATTAAGAAAATTTACAATATTAATCAATACATCACATTATCTGTATCTGTGCCCTCTTTCCTGCTTCTTGACTACATGATGGTAAGAACCTGGTCAGTTGGTGTTTGATTTAGCTGAGAGATTATTTTTGTTTGTCAGTAGGTCTTAGAAAATCTGAATTGGGATGCATTTAAGCTATTGCATTCTAAATTCTAACAATGCTCACATTCCCTATTGTGGTACTTCATCTGCCTACTGCATAAAAAGCTATGTGCATTTAAAATCTCTGGATACACCCAAGATTTTTTGCTGGTAGCAGATGTCTCTCTTGAACTCCATTTTGTGGTTGAATAATCATTGTCTCATTAATGTGGTTTATTGGTTCTCCTGTAAAAAACTCTTTAGTTTCCTGAATCTCCCCATTCTTTACAGCTAGGATTTTATTTCCATTTGTAGGCTCAACTTTGCCAGACTGGACCAAGGGGAATTGAAGTCTTAGGAATAGCTCACTTCTGCTTTTTCTGTTCTGATTTTGCTTTCAATACTAATAACTTGTGTTATACAAAGCTCACATCATGTGCCCCATTTCCAGGGAGTGGGCACTGAGTTTTCTTCCATACGTCTGAACTGCATATTGGTAACTTTCCAGCTACCCAGTTCCTCCCCAAGTAACTTGAACCCTGTTTTACTTTCCAGGTCTGGAGATGGCAGTTGCAGGCCACTAGAGGGGGCTATGTTTTCTGCTGCCATTTAGCCACATCCTATATAGTCCCACTAGTTTCCTACACCTTGTTGGACTCTCCTGACACCAGCAGTTGCCCTCATATGCTTCACCTGGTAGTCATAATTCATTTATGACTTTATATTAATTACATTACTTAACGTACTTATAGCAGCTCTGATAATAAGCATTTATAAATTGGGTATCATCATTTCTTTTGTATAGAGAGCAGAAATGTGGCAGAAAAAGTCAGGATTTGCAGCCATGCTTCATATTGCAGATATCCGTGTGCTTTTTGTTTGTTTCTTTAAAGTAACTGCAACTGGTAATATGCTTGAACTGCCTTGCCTGGACTTCTTGTTATGACTGAGTCTGCTGAAGCTCTCATCCCACATTGTGAGGTCTTGAGATTTTCGTTCTGCCCATTTGAATTTGAGCTTCTATTCTGACTCTGTCAAGTGGATTATCATCTTTTTAGGAATGAAACTCACTATTCCCAAGGCTCAGAATACCACAGTAAGCACACACAGGCATCTTCTCAGTGAACAAGTTGACATTCTCTTTTCAAACAGTGCATTGCAAACTTACCTGAGAAGAATCACTCCCTGTTACAAGCACAGATCGCCAGGGACCAGGTTTTACCCCGGGGCAGGCACACTGTGGTTTAGTAGGCCTGGGCTGAGGTCTGAGAGTTTTTGAAAAAGGGTTGTAGACTGTTCTTATCTTCAAGCAAATTTGAAAATCAGCTTCCTAGAGCACAGTCTCTTAGAATGGTGTGAAATTAACCTGCTCACGCTCATTTCCTTTTCTACATCTTTTTCTCAACAGATGAATGGAGCATTTTTCTTTCCTTTTGCCCTCCTCCACTGCCAATCTCCTCCTGTCAATGACAGATTTCATTTTGATAGGTTATCAGCCCATTGTGTAATTTGGGTTTGGAAAGCCATTTGATCTACTGCTCCTTGTTTGGAACTGAATTGGAGAAAATGGTTCTGAAATTATACCCACCCAAGATGATTTATGCCATACTAGTTCTAAAGGCCACAGGTTAATGAAAGAGTTTTGAACCAGATGGTGTTGGACCTTAAATCCTTTTCTTATCTTTTCAGAAGAAGGTGACATGTCTTTTCCTAAATGACCCCATTCTATTCCTGCAAAAGTAGCCAGATCACCTCATTGACTCTTAAGTTAAATTCTAGAAGGCCCTCGGCACACTATAAATACAAAGCACACATATAAATATCCTACAAGAAAAATGACAAATTATGGAGTGGTTATTTGTGTCAAGAAATAAGATGTTCTGGAAAGGCATGCAATCTAATGTAACCATCTGCCATTGGAAAGAGATTGGAAGTAAATACTCATCTTGAAAACTGCTAAGCCACCCATTAATGATTCTGTATAATCATGTTCTCACATAACTCTAGCAAAGCACATGGAAAGTTGGAAGGCCAGGAATGAAATCATATAGTTACTGTAACCCAGAGAAGAGGCCTCCTGGAGTGGAGGTACTTTGGAGGATTTGTTGTGGTCCTTAGCTGGATAGGTTTAAAATCCTAATTCAATCAGTTCCAGAGTGTTCAATTTATGAAAAGCAAAAACTCTTAAATCTAATGTTTAAAATCAGAGTGACAATTTATTACTTTGTCATTACATCTGTGATAAAAACTGGAATCCTCCTATCAACGTGGCCAGAATCTGCTTTTTCTCCATGTAAAGCTACATGGAAATGAATTTTATTATCAGAAAAATTGATGGCTAATTTTCCTATTTTTTTCTTGATACAATCTGAATAGGCACGGCAATGTTTGAAAAACACTGTCCTATGATTTTGTAGCTGATCAGTATATCTTTCTGACTAATACATATTTTCTTCAGTTATATCACAACTTTTAATTGGGTTACACTTAGATTTAAATGACTTGGGAATTATACTTTTTAAGGTGACTTTGTTTAAATATTACTGTAATTATTCATGACCAATCTGACCTATATTCTTATCAAACTAGTTGCACAGAGGAGTAGGCTGAAGGTTTTTTTTTTTAACACTATCCTCTTTCATTTATATATCTTTTATATCCTTAAGTAGTCGACTTTGGTTTCAACTGAAATATGACATTTTATTCTCCAAATAGGGAGGATATGACTATAATTATATTATAGTTATTATATCACTAATTTGGCATATTTAAAAAGAGAGAAAATTCATTTTAGGCAAATGCTTTATTTCTGGATGACAGTATTATTATTATTTTTAAAGATTTTATTTATTTATTTGACAGAGATAGAGAGAGAGAGCACAAGTAGTCAGAGAAGCAGGCAGAGGGAGAGGGAGAAGCAGGCTTTCTGCTGAGCAGGGAGCCCGACGCGGGACTCGATACCAGGACCCTGGGACCATGACCTGAGCCAAAGGCAGCCGCTTAACCAACTGAGCCACCCAGGAGCCCTCTGGATGACATTATGATGAACAGTAATTTACCTTGTTAGGAGAATGATAATATTTGAAACATGGATTTCTCTTAACTATGGAACAAGAAGCTAACATAATGTTAACGGTTTTACTCTGTCACATTACCAATTCTGATTACACTGTACTTGGATTTAGCATATTTTGTTCAGTACTGGCCACATATTAATTTTTTTCTTTTCATTAGGAATTAAAGACTTAAATAGGGTAATCTCAAAAAATTTTCATGTTTTACTTTAGATTCCGTGGTTTTTGCCTTTTTTTTCCCTCCCTGAGCATAATGATTTTGATAAACATTGTTCCACTATTATTTGAATCTCTGACAACCTCTCCATTTATATTCCAAAGAGCACAACAATTGACTTTAGCTTGACAGAAAAAAACTAAGTGTACCCTGGCCTCCAACGTTACTGATGTGTTTTGAATAAGAAATGCCAACCATGTTTGTGTGGCTTTATAAAGATGTAGAAAATGTGAAAAGAAATAAATTGGCAGTGATGATTTTATGATAAGAGTCAATTTTATTAGAAAGCACACCCCAAAGAAATAATACTTCATGAGGCAAAATGAATATTTACATTAAAACAACAATCCATAATAGGAAGTATTTGCGAAAATGTAGCAGATGTGGGCATGCCTGAAGATGTAGGAAATTATTTAGGCTATTTCAAATTACTATACTTCTGAAATTTGAAATAATTTAATACTATTATTTATCTTATTTATCTTTCAAATTTATGTGTTCATATAAATTTTCTTTCTTTTTTTTAAAGATTTTATTTATTTATTTGAGAAGGAGTGAGAGAACACGAGCCGAGGGGAGAGGCAGAGAGAGAGGGAGAGGGTGTCCCGGGATCATGACCCGAGCCAAAGGCAGACGCTTAACCAACTGAGCCACCCAGGCACCCCCTATAATTTTTCTCATTTTAGAATCCATCTAAATTCAAACATTTTGATGAGTTTCACTGGCCTTGCTTATATCTTAAATAGAATTGGGAAAGAAGAGGAAACCATGTACTAGTCCCTCTGCCACTTAGGCTCCTTCCCTTGTCACAGTTAATCCTCACCCCAATCCTCTGAAGCAGGTTATATCCTTCCCACTCAGAGACTTGAAAATGAGGCTCAGAGAGATTAAGTCAATGCTGAAGATCACAGACGTAGTAATTCCAGCAAAATTCACATTAGAACCTCAATCTTTTGATTCGGTAACTCATTCCACAGTAGGTAGTACACTTTGTACATTCTAAAACAACATGTACTTGTAAGAGTTATAATTATTACTTAATATTGTAGAGTTTTGCAAGAGTCTTTTACTGTACAGAAAGGCACTGCATTTGATTTCAAGTCAGATGAATGTTTGAACTCAGTTTGTTTTAGTTTTTGTGTTTTACTGAGCACATCAATGGGTGTGCCAAGTGCTTTCTGTGCATTATCTTGTCAAACCCTCACAACATCCCATTGTAGTAAATAATGTTATCTTCATGTTACAAATGAGGAAACAGGCTCAATGAGTTTAAGTAGCTTGCTTAAAGGTTAGCGTGAAGCCTATTTCCTTTCCTTTGAACCATGTCCTGTTTGTACATTATATGGCCCATTGTCAGCCAGTGGTATGAATTTCGTATAAAGAATTACCCATGCAGGTTTACACAGAGTCCAACTCTTATTTATGTAATTGTGATTTAGGCTTTCCTACAATCCATTACTCAATTAGTATTTGATCCATTAGTTCTGGAAACCACCACCCAAACTCCACGGTTTGGATCTAATAACAGCTTCAGGTTTGAGAGAGAGAGAGATATTTAAGGTGACATAATAGGAGATATTTAAGGAGAGATCTGTATATAAGGATATATGTAAGGGTATATGTATAAAGACATACATATATCCTTATCACTCTAACTTTCAGAAATTAGGAGGAAAGTCCCACATGTAAGTATGGTTATTTGGTGGTTAGTGATTCCTCAGGTACGGAAGCTGGTTAAGAGATTTTTTTTGTGTATAATCACTGATTAGAGAGAAGGTATCTCTGACTTAACGTAAATTAAATATGACCAGTAGACTTTTGAAGAGCATTGACTTACTCTAGGCAAACTATAGGCTTTGGAGGAGTCAGATGAAAGGGAAAATTGTAACATATCAGTCATCAGCATTTTTAAATTGTCCATTATAAGTTAAAGAGGGAATTTCTGGTAGTATATGTCAACAGGGGTTGGCTGAATTCCCAGTCTGATTTAACAAGCAATCAACATAAGCAGCTTAAACATATTGTAGATAAATTGAAATATTGTATTTTCTTATCTTTCTCAGATGTGCCAAAGCAAGTACCCTGCATATCAACTCTCTTTTTTTAACTGACACAGTGTCTCATTGCTTTTTACAGTAGGAACCCCTTGAACTGTAGCCATTGCTTCTAGGCTGCCATTTTCAAGCCTTTTCTTTCCCTCTATGAGGATGAGGAGGAATGCTGATGGTTCTGAGGAGAGATCTGTCTCTCTTTCATTAATCCTCTTTTCCACTTCCACATTAATTACTTAAAAAAAAAAAAACCCAAACAAAAAAACTTTACTACCAAAATAGTACTGTTTGCTTTAGAGCAAAAGTATTGGGAAGAGAGTCATGCAGTGTATGAGGGTTGAAGAAGAATCTATGGTTGTAGGGGGAAAAGCACAAGACCGAGGCGGACGCCCTGGCTCAAAACTTTCTTGTGTCAGTCTGGGCAGTTAATTAATTAATATGTCTGAGCAAGTTTTTAATCTCTATGAGAATTCTACCCACTTCAGTGTGGGTAGAATGTGCTGTAACTGCAATTACATGTGAAATCTTTAAAAGGAGCTGGAGGGGCAGCAACAAATAGCCAGGAATTGAGAATTGAAGAGGAGTTAGGCTCCTGGAGGGCCAGGACCCAGCAGTAGCAGGTTGCTTACAGCTACAACAAAGAATGAGACTGTGTGGCCCTTAGGGCCACAGTGAAAGGGTGTATTCTACAAAAGGAGGGTGTGGGCAGAGAGAAATCTCAGAAATCATCCCTCTTGAAACTTTTTGACCTTCCATGCTTGAGCATGTGCTTGTCCCTGAGACTTGGTTTAAGGTTTGCCAATTTGTATCATTCGTTTCTGCCTATAGAAGTGGAAAGCATTGCCTGAGCCGATGAGAGGGAGTAATGGATACCACTATGACGTCTAAGGTGTCACTGTTAAGAACCACTTCCAGGGATTGAAATCAGATGATGTTCCCCTAAAATAGCCCAGGGCTCTAACATTTGAATATGAAAGGCTTCAAAGAAACCCTCTCAGCACTTCTAAAACTCATTTCCCTGCGCTTGATATTTTAGCATCAGATTAAGTAAAAAGAAAAATATATAGATACACATCTTCAGCACTCTCTTTTAGGGAGCCACACCTTCTCCCGTTTCCTAAAGATTAGGTAGCCCCGGCCAGGTCATATGTTGCCCAGTTCCCCTTCGCTTACGGTCAAGGTCAGGCCTGACCAATCAGAGCGCTGCATCTCCCTGACTTCAGTGGTTGCCAGGGGGCTGGCCAAGTAACTCAAACTGGGCGATTCGGAACGCTCCAGGTTTCTGACATCTGTAATCCATATGGTTTTCAGGATACTTGCAGCCATTTTGCTGCCACACAGATAAATCCTGTCTGATTTGAAGCAAAGCAGAAAGAAGCAAAACCAAAGTCAAGTAGGCAAGAAACAGTGCTAATGACGTTGTTTAAACCGCTGGATTCAGCAAGAGATGTACTTTTTGGCTTTCTTACATTTTTCTGTCATTTGATCTTGAAAAGTGCACTGGCTTTGTACAGTTCCATAGTGTTAAGATACAAATATTTCTCATAATGTTATATAACTTATAATTTAGCCAAGCAAAAATAAAAGAAATATGTTTTGGCTAATAATAGTTTAATACAGTAGGATTTCTTATCATATGTAGGCCCTGATGAATTGTTTGCTATTGTTTTAGAAATAACAGATAAGTTAGCCCCATAAAGCTTATTAATATGAAAACTTTTCTCATATAGGTCTTTGTCTTTCTCTGGTTAATTAGATTAAATACAATTGCTTAAGAAAGAAGTAGTTTCTATAGTGACTTCAAACAATTGATCTCAGATGGTCTTAGGAAGTATGTCATAGTAAATTAGGAATATTCTTTCCCGAATTCATCATTTGACAGTAGAAGATTGTTTAAAATATCAACTGTGAAGACATATATTGTCTCATGTACCCTGAATAGCAGCTACGCTGAAGTGCTAAAATTTCCAGATGATTATATCTAAGAAGAGTAACAATAAAAATGTTACTTGAAAACAATAAAATTGTTTTCTTACCTCAGAAAAACTTTGCAAAGGTCTTTAGTCAGAGTTATAGAATTATGTCATTATATGAGGATATGAAAGAAGACTAATGGTGTTCTCAGAATATAAAATTATAATAAATTATAAGTTATAAATTCATATCTTCTCCTTATTCATCATAATGATGAACTTTTAATGTCTAGGATGAATAAGCCCAATTAACTCATTTTGATTAGGGGTTTGCTCTTGGTTAAAATATTTCAATTCATATCTCCTTTCTTGGGAAAATGTTGAAATACCCAAAGTTTGGGGAAATATCTAATAAATAATCATAAATTTTGTATCATTTATAAAATATTGGGAATAGCTTAACTATGACATGACAATAGGGAGAAAAAGGGCCTCATTTTTAATGATTGAATATACTTTATACATTATTTTTATATCATTTTTGATTAGGTAAACTTTAAATTAATTTTCTAAATTAAATTAATTAAATTTCTAAAAATACAGTAGAAAGTCTATACCATCCTGTTGCCCCATATACCCAATATACCATATATTATTCCTACCACCCCTCCCTCACATAGACAACCACCTCTCCTAGTTTCTTATATATCCTTCCAGAGTTTCTTTATGCATATACAAGAAAACAAGTATATTAGGAATCTCAATGTTCCCCCATTTATTACACATGTTTGAAAACTTTTACTATGTTGTCTGTTATTTTTGCTTTTTAAAAATGTCTTCTGGACAATTAAAAATGTTTTCGCCCCCTCGTGACTGCCTTTATGAATATAACTATATATTATACCATTAGCCCTACAGTATGAATCCTACTAAGAGAAATGATGAAATAAGCATGTTTTCTCTTTCTTCCTTTTGTTGCCTTCTATTTCTTCCACCATCTGATATTAGTGAATAAAAATATTTCTTAGTATTTACTCTCACACTGTTAAAAATGCATATATTTCTATTAATTGATTTGTCAGCTTCAAATAATGTTTTTGACTCCCATCTATTAGAGACAAGATGATCATTACTCTCTACCTTTTTGTTTTAGGCTCTCCATGTTTTTATTAGTTTATCATTTGTACATTTTCAGAGCATATAATATTTATATTCTGATTGTTCACCCTTATCCTCACTTAGATTCAGTGTCAGTTCTACAGTTGAATGAATTTCACCATTTCCAGTCTGATTTGGTGTTTAATTAATATTCCTTCTTTCTTCCAAAATTTTATCCAGCATTCCACATTACATTTAGTTTTATTTCTCCTGCATTTCCTCCAGTCTGTGATAGTTATTTGATCCTTTCTTTTCTTTTATAATCTTGACATTTCAGAAGAATACCAATTATTTTGTAGAATGCTTTCAGTTTTATTTGTCCAATGTTTACTTATGGCTAGAAGGAGGTTATCTATCTTTGGCAAGAAAATTCAGTCTCTTACGTTAAAATTCCACTTTTTTATATTTGGCATTTTTATATATTAGCCACTGCTACGAGGATGCCTTTTTCTTGATTAAATTGGTTCTTCTTCAAGTTTCCATTTTATTAGCTTTTTTTTTAAAGATTTTATTTATTTATTTGAGAGAAGAGAGAGAGCATGAGAGGGGAGAGGGTCAGAGGGAGAAGCAGACTCCCTGCTGAGCCAGGAGCCCAATGCAGGACTCGACCCTGGGACTCCAGGATTATGACCTGAGCCGAAGGCAGTTGTTTAACCAACTGAGCCACCCAGGTGCCCCCATTTTATTAGCTTTTTTTAAAAAAGATTTTATTTATTTATTTGAGAGAGAGAGAGTGAGAGAGAGCACAAGAGTGGGGTGAGGGGCAAAGAGAGAAGCAGACTCCCCACTGAGCAAGGAGCCTGATGTAGGGCTTGATTCTGGGACTCCGGGATCATGACCTGAGCTAAAGGCAGACGCTTAACCAACTGAGCCACCCAGGTGCACCAGCTTTTTTTTTTTTTGAGAATTTGAGGAATATTTGAAAATTCAGACTCTTATGCTAAGATTCTAACCTTCATCATATTTGGCATTTGTATGTATGAGTCACTAATCAAACTGGTTCTTCAAATTTTAGTTTTATCCACTTGTTTCAAATGTGGGTTTTCTAGTCTGCCAAATTATATTACCTAATCAAAAGAATGGTGTCTTTGGTGGAATTTATCTTGCTGTGTCTCAGATGAAGGTAAATGCTAGACATATTTATAGGATGTCTTGGAAGAATAAAATCTCTTTGAAATTTCCATGCCCTAATACCAGATCTAAGAATATGCTATATTCATGACAAAAGGAACTTCGCAGATGTGATTTAGGTTACTGACCTTAAAATTGGGAGATCATCATTGTAGATTCATGTGATTAGATTGGGCAGTTCTTATGACCTATAGCTCTCACCAAGTATCATGTAGTTGTTGATATCTTGGACTCCAATGGCCTGAGCTAAGATATTATGCCTCTCAGGACCCAGAGTCACAAAACACTCCCACACCTGACACCCTCCAATGGTGAAGATCTTTCTTTACTGAAGTCAGTTGATAAAGTATGGAAATGGGTGACTACTTCTTCAAATATGCAGACACCTATGCGAGGCTGAAAGGATCATGAAGAATAAGGGAAATATGACATCACCAAAGGAAAACAATAAACTTCTAGTAAATGATGCTAAAGAAATGGAGGTACATAGAGTGATAAAGAATTCAAAATAGTTGTTCAAAAGATGCCCAGAGAACTACAAGGAAATACAGATAAAAAATTTAATGACTTCAGGAAAACAATACAAGAACAAAATGATAATTTCAACAAAAAAATAGAAAACATAAAAAAGAACCAAGGGGAAATTTGGGAGCAGAAGAATACCATGACTAAACTGAAGAATTCAACAGAGAATGTCAATAGGAGACTTGACCAAGTAGAAGAAAGAGTGTGAACTCAAACACAGATAATTTGAAATTATTCAGTCAGTGGAGCAAAAAGAAAAAAAGAATAAAAAGGAATGAAGAAATCCTATGGGGCTTCTAGGATACCCTTAAGAAAAACAATTTACACATTGTTGAGTCCCAAAAGGAGAAGAGAGAAAGGGAAAGACAGATATTTAAAAAATTATAGCTGAGAACTTCCTAAATCTAGGGAGAGATTTTGTTTTTTGTTTTTTAATTTTTCTAAAAGGCTAGTCAAGTGAAGTCGTGGGAGTGCAGATGGAACAAAAAGAATCTGTAACTGGCTGTGATCAATTAATTGTAAATACCACTACACTTGGACTAGCCACTGGGAAGAGATTTGGACATCCATGTTCATAAAGCTCATAGGTCCCCAAACAAAGTCAACTCAGAGAGATCTTCTCCCAGACACATTATAATAAAGCTTCAGAAATCAAGGACAAAGAGAGAAAATGAAAACAAGCAAGAGAAAAGCTTTATCACTTTCAAAGGAACTCCCATAAAACTTTTAGCAGATTTCTCAGCAAAAACTTTATAGGCCAGGAGAGAGTGGGATGATATATTCAAAGGGTAAAAGGAAAGAAAAACCTGCCAACCAAAAATACTTTATCCAGAAAAGTTGTACTCAATAAGTGAAGGATGGATAAGGACTTTCCCAGATATACAAGGGAGTTCATCACTATTTGCCTTATAAGAAATGCTAAAAGGAGTTCTAGAAGCTGAAATAAAAGGACACTAATTAGTAACATGAAAATATAAAAGCCTGGAAAAAGTCAGTATATAGTCAGATTCAGAATTCTCCAACATTGTAATATGGTTATGTTAAACGCCCACCTCTAGTATAAAAGTTAAAGAACAGAAGTTTTATAATAGCAATGGCTACAGTAATTTGTTAGTGGATACACAATATAAAAAGATAAAAATTGTGACATCAAAAACAAAATGTGGGGGCAGGGAGAAATAAAAGGGTAGAATTTTTGTATGTAATCAAAGTTAAGATGTTATCAGCTTAAAATAGACTGTTACAAGATCTTTATGTAAGCATCAGGGTAACCACAGAACAAAAACCTCAAGTAGATTCACACAAGATAAAGAGAAAGGAATCAAAGTATACAACTATGGAAAATCATTAAATCACAAGGAAGACAGCAAGAGAGGAAGAAAACAACAAAGGAACAGGAAAATAGCCAGAAAAAATAAGATGTCATTAATAAGTCCTGATCTACCAATAATTACATTAAATATAAATGGTTTAAATTTTCTAATCAAAAGGCATGGAGTGGCTAGACAGATTAAAAAAACAAAAAAACAAAAACAAAAAAAATCCCAAAAAACAAAACCCAATTATATGCTGCCTACAAGAGACTCATTTCAACTTTAAGGGCACACCTGGGCTCAAAGTGAAAGGATGGAAAAAGACATTTCATGCAAATGGAAACCAGAAGTGAACAGGGTTAGCTATACTTACATCAAACAAAATACACTTTAAGTCAAAAACTGTAAGGAGAGAAAAAGAAGGACATTTTATAATGAAAAAGGGGTCAATTTATTAAGAAAAGATAACAACTGTAAATATATGCACCTAACATACACCTAAACATATTAAGCAATATATTAAGCATATACTAAAAGATGTGAAGGGAGAAATAGACAACAATGCAATTATAATAGGGGACTTTAATACCCAACCTACAACAATGGATGGATGATCCAGACAGAAAATCAATAAGCACACATTGAACTTGAACTATACTTTAGATCAAATGGACCTAACATATACAGAACATCCTATCCAACAGAAGCAGAATACACATTTTTCTCAAGTGCACATGGAACATCCTCCAAGATAGAGAATATCTAGTATTCTAATAGTAACAAGGCAAGCCTTAGCAAATGTAAGAAGTCTGAAATCACACTATGTCTCTTTTCTGACCACAATGATATGAAACTAGAAATTACAGGAGGAAACTGGAGATATTCACAAATATGTGGAAACGGAACAACACATACCTGAAAAATCAATGCGACAAAGAAGAAATCAAAAGGGAAATAAAAAAAGAAACAAGAGGCATCCAAATGGGAAAGGAAGAAATAAAATTATCTGTATTTGCAGATGACATAATATTATATATAGAAAACTCTAACAACGCCACCAAAATAATAACAACTCCACCAGAACTAATAAATTCTGTAACGTTGCAGAATACAAAATTGACATATGAAAATTAATTGTGTTTCTATACACTAACAATGAACTGTCTGAAAACAAAATGAAGAAAACAATCACTTTTACAACAGCATAAAAAAAAAAAACTACTTAGGAATAAATGTAACCAGGGAGTGAAAGATCTAAACTCTGAAAAGTATAAGAAATTGATAAAAAAAAACCTGAAGAAAATACAAGATGTTTTATGTTCCTGGATCAGAAAAATTAATATTGTTAAAATGTCCACACTACACACAGTGATCTACAGATTCATTGCAATCCCTACCAGAATTGCAATGGCATTTTAACAGTAATAAAAAAAAAAATCCTAAAATTGTATGGAACTACAAAAGACTCCAAATAGCCAGAGCCATGCTGGGAAAGAACAAAGCCAGAGGTATCACACTTCCAGAATTTAAGCTATATCACAAAGCTAAAGTGATAAAACGGAATGGTACTGGCATAAAAACAGACATATAGACCAATGGGTTAGAACTGAGAGTACAGAAACAAACCTACACATATATGATGAACTAATATTTTACAAGAGAGCCAAGAATTTACAATGGGGAAGGGATAGTCACTTCAAATAATTGTGTTGGGAAACTGGATATTCATATATAAGACTATGAAATTGAACCCTTATCTTATACCACTCACAAAAACTGATCTGACATGGATTAAGGACTTAAACATAAGACTTAAAACAATTAACTCCTAGGAGAAAACATAGGAGAAAAAATTCCTTGGCACTGGTCTCAGCAATGATTTTTTTTTTTGATATAACACCACAAATACAAGCAACAAAAGCAAAAATCAACAACTGGGATTACATCAAACTAGTCTCTACACAGCAAAGGAAACAAACAACAAAAAGGAAAGGCAAGCTTGGTAATATTTGCAAACCATCTCTCTGATAAGGAGTTAACATATAAAATATACAAGGAATTCATACAACTCAATAAAAAAATAAAATGATCTGATTAAAAAATAAGCAAAGGAAGAACCAGTATTATTAAAATGCCCATACTTTCCAAAGCAATCTATAGATTTATTGCAATCTCTATCAAAATACCAACAGCACTTTTAATAGAACTAGAACAAATAATACTAAAATTTGTATGGAACCACAAAAGACCCCCAAAAGCCACAGCAATCTTGAGAAAGAAAAAGAAAGCCGGAGGTATCACAATTCCAGATTTCAAGCTATACTACCAAGCTGTGATAGTCAAAGTACTATGGTACTGGCACAAAAATAGACACATAGTATCAATGAAACAGAATAGAGAGCCCAGAAATAAATCCATTCTTATATGACAAAGAAGGCAAGAACATACAATGGAGAAAATACAGTCTTTTCAACAATGGTACTGGGAAACCACTTTTTATACCATACACAAAAATAAACTTGACATGGGTTAAAGACCTAAATGTGAGACCTGAAACCATAAAACTCCCAGAAGAGAACATAGGCAGGAATTTCTTTGACATTGGCCTTAGCAGCATTTTTAAAGATATGTCTCTTCAGGCAAGGAAAACAAAAGCAAAAATAAACTATTAGGACTAGACCAAAATAAAAAGCTTTCTCACAGCAAAGGAAGCCATCAACAAAATGAAAAGGCAACCTACTGAACGGGAGAAGATATTTTCAAATGATATATCTGATAAGGGGTTAATATCCAAAATATATGAAGAACTTATGCTACTCAAAAACAAAAAAAATAAATAAATAATCTGATTAAAAATGGGCAGAGAACCTGAATAGACATTGCTCCAAAGAAGACATTACAGATGGCCAACAGGCACATGACAAGATGCTCAACATCGCTAGTTGTCAGGGAAAAGCAAATAAAATCACAATGAGATATCACCTCACACCTGTCAGAATAGCTAGAATAAAAAAGATAAGAAATAACAAGTGCTGGTGAAGATGAGGAGAAAAAGGAACCATTGTGCACTGTTGGTAGGAATGCAAACTGGTGAGCCACTGTGGAAAATAGTATGGATGTTCCTCAAAAAATTGAAATTAGAATTATCTCATGACCCAGTAGCTCCAGTACTATTTACCCAAAGAAAAGAAAAACTAATTCAAAAAAATGTATGCACCCCGATGTTTATAGCAGCATTGTTTACAATAGCCAAGATATGGAAGCAACTTAAGTGTCCACTGATAGATGAATGGATAAAGAAGACGTGGCATATATATACAATGAAATATTCCTCAGCCATTAAAAAAAAAAAAAAGATTTTGCCATTTGAAACAACATGGATGGACCTAAAAGGTACAAAGCTAAGTGAAGTAAGTCAGAGTAAGGCAAATATGGTGTGATCTTACTTATGTGTGGAATCTAAAAAAATGCACTCATAGTAACAAAGAGGAGAGTGGTGGTTGCCAGGGAATAGGGGTTGGAAAACAAGGAGATTTTGGTCAAAGGATTTTGGACAAACGTCCAGTTATAAGATGAATAATTTGGGGGGATCTAACATACAGTATGGTGACTATAGTTAACAATACTGTATTGTATACTTTAAAGTGGCTAGGAGACTAGCTCTTAAATGTCTCACCATAACAACAACAATAGCAACAAAATGGCCATTGGGTGAGGTGAAAGATGTATTAACTAACCTTATTGTGGTAAATATTTCACAATACATATGTATATCATACCCTCACACTCTACACCTTAAATTTACACAATGCTTTATGTCAATTATATCTTCATTAAGCTGGAAAGAAAATGAACTGGCACCACATCAATTTAAATGACTATATGACTAAAGAAAGAAAAGGTCACTAAAACTAGCACACAAAACTCTGTAAAAAACATTAATACAGGGTGCCTGGGTGGCTCAGTTGGTTAAGCGACTGCCTTCGGCTCAGGTCATGATCCTGGAGTCCCAGGATCGAGTCCCACATCGGGCTTCCTGCTCGACGGGGAGTCTTCTTCTCCCTCTGACCCTCTTCCCTCTCGTGCTTTCTATCTCTCATTCTCTCTCTCTCTCAAATAAATAAATAAAATCTTTAAAAAACAAAACAAAAAAAACATTAATACAGATCAGATGAAAACGGAGAAAAAAAATCTGCCATGAATTTGAAAACAAAAGCTTAGTAAGGCAACAACTTCTTTAAAGGAAAACCAAAAAGCAGAAACAAAAAAGTAAGGAAGATAGCAAGGTAAAAATAAGTTTTGAAGTTTTGGCTAGAAGAACTTAGGAAAAAGTAGAAATAAAAAACAAAGCCATCACAGAAATGTAAAGAACAAGAACAAGGGAAAATAGACATATGGTTTAGGGACATAAAAGTTAGAAATAACAAAAGTGATCTAAAGGATTAGAGAAAGATGGTAAATACTGAAGTTAGGCAAATAAAAATGTAACATTGCATAATTAGGGTCCCTAAAGAATAAAGATATAACTCAAGAAAATCTTGGTGAAATAAAATATTTGAATTATATAATGAAAGGAAACACCATGTCCCAGGGGAAATTAACCCAGAATGGTCAATACCGAAATATCACTTCATGAAAGTATGGGACTTATGGATAAAGAATGAATCCTTTGGACATCTAGTCAAAATGGTTAAGTTACACACATAAGGGAGAAAAATCAGGTTGACCTCAGATTTCTCAAGTAAATTCAACTTTAGAAGATAGTAGAACAAACCTTGCAAGATCCTCAAATAATGTGTGACCCAATAATTTTCTAACCAGCCAAACTCTTCTTTCAGATTAAAGGCTAGATAGAACTGTTTTGAACATGAAAGAATTCAGGGAATACTTTGTTATCTACTCTCCATCAAGTAACTACTAGGGAACACATAAAAACATTGTTTGAAGACAATATGATTGTATAAAAAATACTATCAATTGAAAACCTACCACATAAAAGAACATTCAGTAAAGTAGTGGGACACAGAATTAACACAGAGAAATCAACAGTTTTTATTATACAAGAAACAACTATGATATAATAGAACAAATGATTCCAGGTATTATTTTAATACCTAGGAATAAATGCAATAAGACATATAAAACCTATATTTAGAAAACTTTAGAATACCCCTGAAGGATATAAAAGAAGAACTGAAAGAATGGGAAGACATACCAAGGTTTTGATAGGAAAATCCAAAATCATAAAGTTATCAATTCTTCATAAATTATAAAGTAATCCAATATAAATTTCTTCAATTCTTCATGATGTAAATTTAAAGTGATCCATTAAGAATACCAAGTGTTTTTAAACTAGAAAAACTGATTATGAGGTTTATATAGAAAAAATATACAAACAGGAAAATTGAGAAAAACTTTGACAAAAGGAGCAATAGGGGTAGGGGCTAGATTTCCTGGAAGTAAAACATTTTATGTCTCAATAATTCAACAAAGAATGTGTATATCACTAAGTAAACAGCCAGAAATAAATGATACTAAAATCTAGTATATTACAAAAGGCTATCTCAAAAGAGGGTAAAAGTGGATTATTTAACAAATGGTCTTAGGACAACAGGTTGCTTTCTGGAGAAAATAAAATTGGATCCATTTGTACATTATATACTATGATAAATTCCAAATGCTTCCAGAATTTACATATAAAAAAGAAGTCCTTAAATTCCAGATACAAATTCATTTTTCAGTGGGAAGGCTTTTCTAAGTAGGAATCAAAATCGAGAATCTGCAATAAAAAGATTAGTTAATTTGGAAATATAAAAAGAAAACAAATTCTTCATGACATAGCACCACATGGTAAATCAAAAGACATATTGCAAACTTGGAAAAATTCTGCAGTCTATTTCACGAGCAAAGAGTTAATCTCACCATTATACAGAAAGCTCCTAAAGCTCACCAAAAGACTGCTAATCCAAAATATAAGAACGCAAAAAATATGAACAGCTCACAATTAACAAAATACAGATAATTTAAAAACATATAAAAAAGTAGTAACCTCTGAGAGACATGTATATGAAAACTGCACTGGTGCTGTTTCTTCTGTCATACTGGCAAAGTTTTGAGTATTATAATGTATCTATTGGTAACAGGAAACAAGCACTCCTATTCATTTCTTATAGGGATGGAAATAAAATGTTTATTTATAAAGGGCAATTTAACATTTGTCAAAACTACAAATGTACATTTCACTTTTTAACCAGTAACTTTATTTCTCATAGATAAATTCTTACACATGTGAAATGATAGATGTACAAATTTATAGGGTATATTGGTTAAATAAATTGTGGTACATTAATACAATGGAATATTTTTCATTTGTTAAAAATAAACAAGAAAGTGCTCTATATAGTGACTTAGAAAGTTTTTAAATATATAGTATTAAATGAAAAAGTAAGGTACAGAAAAGTATAAGTTGCCATTTGTGTAAATTGAGAAAATGAATATATATATTCATTATATAAAACAGTTGTTACTGGGAAGGAAACAACTGGGACCTGGGCAGATGGAGATAATCTTGGAAGGAGTCTTCACTGTATATCTTTTTAAACTTTGTAACTTTTTTTGATCATGTGAATTATCTGTCATATATTTAAAAGTCTGAGTTAAAAGCAACATTGATATAAAATTCTTTTCTTAAAATCCACAACATCGTTTTATCCAATCTGAAATCGTGCAGAAATGGCAAATTTTTCACTAAGGTAGAAAGCAAAAGCAAAGACCATAGCTTCATCTCTTGTGAAAACCTATCTCTGTCATCTCAAACTTCAACCATATTTCCCATCCTAAACCATTCTTTCTTAGCTCTTTCACATCTAAGCTGAAAGCAGCCTCTTTTGCCAAGCCATGGGAAGTACTAAGAATGGAGCTAGGAAGGCACATAGTCTCAACTGGAGCTAAGAATCAGTGAGGAAATATTTAAAATGTCTAGAAATACATGTGCTGAGAATTTTCAATGAAAAGTTGGTGCAAAAGGAGGATGTGTTTAGTTGGTTTTGTTGGTTCAATGATATTTGGTTTGGGAAGGGATGTACACACATGGTGCTAAGTAACATCGAGTCCCATGGTGAGAAGCTTGTGTTGAAGACCCTTTTCAGGTCTCTTTTAATTTGTTACATCACTGAGAAACTCATGGTTTGGTGTTAATGCATCCCTTATATATTAACCTTATATCTTGTAATTTTCTATAATTGTTTAGTCATTCCTGTATAAGGAATGATTTTTTTTTGATTCTTTGGGATTTTCTACATAAACAATCATGCCATCTGTGAAAAAAGATAGTTTTCTTCTTTCTTTCTTTCTTTCTTTCTTTCTTTCTTTCTTTCTTTCTTTC